>NW_025544777.1:4710132-4782821 GCF_000003525.1 Blastomyces dermatitidis ER-3 | reverse complement strand
CTAATTGCAAAGAAAAACATGCATCTAGCTCAAAGAATGTATGTTTGCTCCTAGAACTCAAAGAACTGGAGAAAAGATGAAGCTCAAAGTCAATTTAGAACTGAAGAGAAGAGTCAAGTCAGTAAACTCACAACTGCAAGCTCAAAAAGAAGAAACTCTCAATTATCTAAGTCTTCAAACTTCAATTCTCCAGCAAAATGTAAATAGAATTTGAATCCTCAAACTTCTGTTAAGATTAGAGAATTGAGAAATGACTCTGGTGATAAACTAGATATAATGCAAGCAGTTGAGATTCCTACTTTTCAGAACAGTTATAATCTACTATCTGATGATAGTGATTAGATTCTTCTCTACTCTCTTTTAGTATGAATATACAACAAAAACAATAAAAAAAGTTTAAAAACTCTTCAAAAATCACATTTATTCAAAATAATGTGAATAGAAACTCAAATTGCATTTATTCTTGTCTTCAAATTGCATTTGAATAAAAAGTTGATTTTGTACTGCTTCAGGAGCCAAATTTTGATGCTGAGCAAAAATATGTCATTTCTCATTCAAGCTACTACTGCTTTTTACCTCAAAAGTCTGAGATAAAGTCAAGAGTAGTGATCTATGGAAGAAAGAGATCAAGATATCAATTTAATCTAAGATTTGATATCATGTCTGACCCTGATATTCTGGTGGGTGATATTATAGATAAAGAAAATGAGTTTGATACTATACAGCTCATAAATATCTATAATGAAAAGTCATTGAAGGAAAATAACAATATCTGGACAATTGATAGAGGATTTCTGAACATAACTTCATCAAGAAACTCTATAATTGCAGGAGATTTCAATGCACATCATCCCTGATGGAATTCAGAATGCAAGAGAGCAGTGAGAGCTGATAATCTGATTGAATGAACCTTTGAGCATTCAATAGATTTGGTTAATAAGTCTGATCAACAAACATTCTTTAGAAAAGGCATGAAACAGAAGTCTATTATAGATCTAACATTCATGTCATAAAATCTAATGAAAAGAAGACTTGTAAACTGGTTTATTGATTCAAATGAGACATCAGGATCAGGTCATGAGATTATTCAATTTGATATTGAACTGAGTGAAAAACAAATGAGTGAAAATCCTCTTCTCTCTAATCAGTATAACTTTGAAAAAGCTGATTGAAAAGCAGTTGAAGAAAGCATAAAACTGTTAAAATCTGAAAGACAGAATGAGCTATATTGAAATTCTGGTCAAGATATCTCAAATGAAATGCTTGAGAATAGAGTGAAGCTTATTACATCTATCATTCTAACAAGTGTTAGAGATAATATTCCAAAAAGAAAATCTTCTGAGTATTCAAAACCTTGGTGGAATGAGAATATCTCATCTAAAAGAAAAGAATTAGCTACTGCTAGAAGAGATTGGAAGAATGATGTAATATCTGATGAAGAGTTCAAAACTGTCAGAAATGAATATTTTTCAGATATTAAAAGAGCTAAAACAGACTGCTGGAATAAATTTCTTGAAGAAGCACAAGGAAAGGAAATTTTTAAAGCTTTTAACTATACTAAAACAAGAAGTGTAGCAAAACTTCCAGCTCTAGAATATGAGTTTCAGAATGAATCATATACAGCAAACTCTTTTGAGGAAAAATGTCAAGCTTTCATGAGAATTCTCTTTCAGAACTCACCAGATTCAGATTCAGATTCAGAGGAAGAGAATATATCACTTCTCAACTACATTGATAAAAATGACTGGGAATGGCCTGATCTTACACAAGATGAATTAGAGTCAGCTATCTTCTCAAGTTCTGTTAAAACTGCTGCAGGTCCTGATTCAATTAATCACTTGATTATTCAAAATACATATTCCTACTTAAAGAATGAATATTTTGAGCTCTTTTTCAATCTCTTGAAAAATGGATATCATCCTGAATGCTGGAGAGAAGCCACTGGAGTGATTCTTGCAAAATCTAATAGAAAAACTTCAATTCCTAAGTCATATAGAGTAATATCTCTATTGAACTGTTTAGGAAAGGTTTTAGAAAAGATAATAGCTACTCAACTATCTTTTATAAGCTCTATAGATGATTCTCTTTTATTCAGTGAACAAATGGAAGATAGAAAACAGTGTTCTGCAATTGACACTGTTCTCTCAGTTGTTCATGATATTCAAATAGCAAAGCATGAGAGTCTGGTCTCAACTGCAGTTTTTATTGATATAAAAGAAGTGTTTGATCATGTTTCAAAGTCAAAGTTAATTCAGACATTGAAGATATTAAAACTGCCACTTTCCCTAATAAAATGGATTAACTGTTTTATGTCTAAAAGAATTATACAACTCTTCTTTGATGAAATGAAACAAGACAAGACTGAGATAAAAATAGGAGTACCACAGGGGTCTCCAATCTCACCCATTTTATTTGCAATATACACTGTATATCTATTCAAAAATAGAAATATGAGAATAGTGCGATCTCTGAGTTATGTGAATGATATTGGTCTTGTCTACAGCTCAAAAACTATCAAAGAGAATTTGAAAGTAATTGAAGAAGCTGCAAAGGAAATCTTTGTTAGAGCAGATATCAATCAAATTCAATTTGATATGGATAAAACTGAGTTAATTCATTTCTTTCCTAGATTCAATGAGAAAGAACTATCTCTAACTCTTTTAAATAGAGAGATTAAACCCAGTGTAAATGTTAAATGGTTAGAAGTATGGTTAAACTCCAAGTTGAATTTTAAATATCACATTCAACAAAGAACTGTCAAGGCAGAAAGACTATTGAACAACATAATCAGACTATCAAATACAGAGAGGGGTCTATCCTTCCAGGCTATGAGACAGTTATATATAGCCTGTATTACATCAGTAGCTGATTATGGAGTTCAAGTTTGATGGAATAATCAAGGGAATTTCACTGAACTCTTTCAAAGTCTGTAAAACAGAGCCTTGAGAAGAATTCTGAGAGCATTTAAATCATCTTCTATTAAAGCAATGAAAATTGAAGCTTCAATTTCTCCTTCTACTATTAGATTTGAAAAGGCCTGTATGAACTATGCTCTGAGAGTTGTAAAGATGAGCTCAAATCATATAATCAGAGAAAGAGTCTCTTCTTCATTTCCATCAATTAACTCTGGAAATGAACTGGATTGGAATAGATTTCTTGATTGGAATGAAAATAATTCTTCAAAGAAAATGCCTTCTCAACTGTACAGACTATGCTCTCTGATTAAAAATCAATTTTCTTCTTTAAATGTTGAAAAAGTTGATCATGAGAAGTTATCTCCCTGGAGAAAAAAGCTTGAATCTCTTATAGACTTACAAATAAGTGAACTATCAAAAGAGAAAGAATATGAACAGCATTTGAAGAGAATTTCTACAATCAATATAAAAGACTCTATTCTGATTTATTCAGATGGCTCAAAAAATGAGAACTTGAATAGATTGAGTGCAGGCATTGCTTATACTGAAGATAATATTAATTTTATCTCAGATTTCTGGAATCTAGGCTCTGAATGTGAAGTCTTTGATGCTGAACTATTTGCAATAGTGAAAGCTTTCAAACTCATTGAAATAAAATCTCATAAAAGAGGAAATTGTTTGAAAGAGACATGGATATTCTCTGATAGTCAAGCTGCTTTAAAAAGACTTAGAAATAGTCAGATTCATAATGATCAAATGAATCTTGAACTGATCTTAAACTCTGTTTTAAAAATTCAAGAGAGAAGAACATCAAAGCTGAGAATTCATCTGCACTGAGTTCCTGCTCATATGAATATTCATGGCAATGAATTGGCTGATTCAGCTGCAAAAAAGGGTGCAGAATTAAGCAGATCTATTCAAAAAATTGTGTCCTGATCTTTTATAAAGAGAAAAATAAAAGAATCTTGTTTAGACAAGTGGAATGAAAGCTGGCAGAAACAAAAGAAGAGTATACATTATTCAAGATTTGAAACAAAACCCAAGTGGAAATCTTGTTCAATTAAATGTAAAAAGAAAATATTCTCATCTATAATACAGCTGAAACTAGGACATGGCTATTTCAAATCTTATATACAAAGATTTGATGATAGATTTGACTCAATAGAATGCTCATTCTGCAATACAAATGAGAATCCTGAGCATATTATAATACACTGTGCATTATACAATAGTCTCAGAGCCAGATTGAAAGAGAAGTATGATCTAAATCAATTAAATATGAGATTCTTATTCTCAACTGAGACAGGAATTAAATACTTAATAGACTTTCTATCAGAAACTCAAGCAGCTACAAGAAAATGGCTAAATTCAGAATTATCTGAATATGAAGAGGAGGAAATCAATCAGATATAGTCTGTTAAAACAGCTATACACTCTCTTTTAAGAATTTGTTTTGTTATAGTCTCTCTTTACTTTTTCTTTTTCTGTATCTTTTTCTTTCAATTTCTTTCTATCTATCTATTTAATGTGTCTATCTTTGAGACTGTGTTCTTTCTCTCTTTTCTTTTGTCATGATATTGTCAAATGATTTCAAAGTATTAAAAGATGTTAAAACACTGCAATTTGTAAACAGTTTTTGTATTCTGGGCTGGAATTTTCTGATTTTGCATATCTGAAATTGATGAATGTACAATAGTTAACTTTACAGACATAGAAAAAACCCTGAGAACTAAAGTTCTCAGGTAGATGTCATAGTCTCTGACTGCATACATCTATAATTGAAGAATAATAATAATAATAATAATGTATCTCTTCTAAACAATAATAATGATTTTATAATATTTAATAAATAAACAAATCAGTCACATCACTGACTATGATACAGAATGTTAGAATATGATGAAGTTCAATATATAAGATAACTATTCAAACTCTTCAATTGCATTAGATGATTGATTATTAAGTACAACACTCTGATTGAGAAAAGATTCAGATATTGAAACTTTCTGATATGAAGTAAACTCAGTTGAAATATGTGATTGATTTACTGTTTCAGTTTTATAAGATAATAAAGACAGTCTTAATCACTCATATATCAATACTGCAGTCAGTCTGATAAGTATATAACAGTTTATTTACTCATCTTAAAAAGTAGTTGAATCACTTAAAAAGAAATTCAGTCTGAAATTATACTATAGCACATAGACTGGCCGCCGGGATCATGAATTTCACGTTTGGTCCCATTTGGTCTGATCCCATACATTTCTTGGCGTGAATCCCACTGGGACTGACTATTAAAAAAACATGCAAAGTGACTATATATCTGATTTTAAAATGGGACCATGACTTGAAAAAAATGAGAAAGTGGTCCCATTTGGTCCCATTTAGTCCCATTCTTGACATAAAGTTACTATTTTTAGACATTTTAAGGTTTTTTTTAGACTATTTTTAATTTTTTAAAAAGTAACGCTTTTTGGTAATGCTCAAATGAGATTTAAAGTCATTTAAAGCAATAAAAATAATTTAAATTGAGAAGTGGAAATCATGGTCTCATTTGAAAAATGTGACAAGAGTAGACAGTAAGTCTCACTGAGACAGTATGAGACTACTATCTAATGTTAAAACCGTGTAATGGGATCAGTCGAATTGGTAATGAGACTATCAAAAAATCTGGTCCTGGTCCCAGACACGGTCACACGGTCAGTCTAATAGCACAGACTATTATTATTGTAAGAAATAAACTAGTATATTACTATAGCAAAACTGAACAATCTTTTACAGAGTACTATACTGTAGCAGCTCTACTAGATCTCTTTCATTGAGTTAATATCTACACTTCTCAAGATTGAATAGAGAAGAAATAAGACTTATATATTAAATTAGTCTGAGACTACTACAATGTCAACTATCAGAGATTGGAATAAGCAGATGTTTGAGATGTGAAGACGGTGAAATACAATTCTCTAGTAAGTAATAATCTTTGATAACACTTTATATCACATAGAACTATGTAAGAAATCCCGCTCCTCGCGGATTCTTTACCTCTATTTCTATCTCTCGCATAATCAATAGGGCTAGCGGCCCTTGGCTACACACAACTATATAGACTGGAGTTCATGAATACTATTTATAACTCAGCTTGAATGCTATTATACATTTGACTTCTACATTTTATCTTTCTACTGTAAATACTTCTAGTAGTTAACAGTATATATCATATCAAGCTGCAAACACCTGAATAATCACCTGTAAGCACTTATTCTTACATTTCAAGCTCAGTCAGTCAGCAATCATCTGTTATAACTGAAAGAACTAGAAACTTATATACTTCAATCTCTGCAAACTCTACTGCAGACACTCAGAAGCAGTCATCTGAATCATGAATAATCTCTATGAAAGAAGTCTCAGAGAACTTATCAATCACTTATAAGACATCATTCTCTGCATCTATGACAGAGAAACTCTCTGAACTCATGAATAAATTAATCTTAGTAAAGAACATTCTTGAGCATCTCTCATAGAATCAAGCTATTTTTCTACAAGAAATACTTACTGTCTGCAAACACTCTTGAACTGAGTTTCTAGACATGATCTTCAGAGATATCTATGAATTAAAAAGAAACTTTCTTAAGCTGTGATTACTTAAGATCACTTATCAAATCACAATCTATAAAATCTTTTATGAGTTTGTATTTGAAATTGACTCATAAGTCTGACTATGTAATATAAAAGATGAAGAAGCTGTCATCTATGTAATAACAGATCTCTATTATACTGAAGTCAAGAACTGACTGAATTATCTAGAGAATGATCATAAGAGATTCTGCTGATCTATTCTCAAGACCTATCTAGAGAATAAGTTGAGAGACTTCATGAGTCAGACAGAGAACACCTGAACTGTGATTATCAATATTAGAAAAAGAGATGAGAAATCTGATGAAGACTACTCACAGTGCTTCATAAAATTGTGATATGAATTAAGATCTGTGAAAACAGAGCTCTGAAACAAGATCTGAATGATGATGTTTGTAAAGAGACTGAATAAAGATATGCAGAACAAGCTCATTGAGTAAGACTCTAAGCTCTTGACTCTGAAGAAACTGATGACTCTTATTCATCACTTATAAATCACTGTGAGAGTCACAGATCTGCAGAGAGCAGATCACTGATCAGTTCTGTGAGAGTCAAAACAACAGAGAACAGATTTATCAGAAAAAGATGATAAGACATAGAGAGATTTGTCTTGAAGCTGACATCTGAATCTGTTACTCTCTCAATGAAAATGCTTACTTGCAGAGAGAGACTGCATCACAGTACTGCTATCTCACAAGCATGAAAAGCATTGATGAACTCAGAATTCTAGATTACTATAATGTCTCTAAAGCTTGCAGAGTGAATGAGCTGAAAGATGAAGACTGAGAATCTGCTCTTATAACAAGCAGAGTGTGAGAACTCAGATCTGAGAACTGAGAGACTCATAAGAGTTATCTTTGAATTGCAAGATCTCTCTGAAATCTGGAGAAGATTTATAGAAACTGTGATTATCACAGATATTACAGATGACATGTACTTGAGACTTACATGACTTCAAAGACATAATTCACACATAGCTGTCTGTAAGTCAGGTTTATACTTCTGATCAGTGTTGACAGACTTACTCACAGAGATAGAATCAGTTGATACTGCAGAGTTAATTAGAGAAGACAAGCTTATCTATATAATGACTTTATGAGTGTCTGAGGATCTCGCAGTCATGAAAACTGAGCTTCAGATATCAGAGAAATATCAAGATCTTGCAGAGATGTTCAGTCTAGTAAAGACAGCTGAGCTTTCTTCTCACTATGAGAAGAATCTGATAATAGATTTGATAGAAGAGTAGAAACTCTTCTGAAGATTAATCTATAAGCTCTCTCATCATAAAACAGAGGTCTTGCAGACCTATGTGAAGAAGAATCTGAAGAATGACTTTATCTGATCTTCACAGATCTCTGTGAGAGTCTCTGTGATATTTGTGAAGAAGAAGAATAAAGGTCTCAGATTGTGTGTAGACTACTGTGACCTGAACTTCAAGATAATAAAGAGCTGCTATTCTCTGTCTCTGATTGAGAATGTAATTAACTGTCTCATAGAAGCTATTATATTCATACAACTGAATATGATCAATGTATATACATAGCTGTGAATACAGTCTGAGAATGAATGAAAGACTGTCTTTAGAACTGCACTGAAATTATTTAAATATCTAGTAATGTCTTTTAATCTGACTAATACTCTCACAGTATTTCAGTCTTTTATTAATAAAACACTTCATATATATCTAAATGTCTTTGTGATAATATATCTGAATGATGTAGTGATGTACTCTGTGAAGAAGAAAGAACACACTGAGTATGTGCAAAGTATGTTGAAGGTCTTAGATGAGATAGAACTATATATTAAGTTTATAAAGTGCAACTTCAGTACTCACTGAATTAATTTCCTAGAATATATAATCACTGCAGATGATATTCAGATGAAATCTTCACAGATTGAGACTATTCTATCATAACTGAAGTTAACTAGTATTCATGAGATTCAGATCTTTCTGAGCTTTGTGAATTTCTATAGACAGTTTATCTTTACATTCATGAGAATCTCTTTGACTCTTACAGACATGCTGAAGAGTGAAAATAAGAAGAAGTTATTCTATAAACAGAGAATGAAAAGATTATTAAGAAGAGAGAACTGTAAGAACTTTCTTATCTCAGAAGCTCACAGAGTTTTTGTAAGATTGAAATAGATATTTATAAACACAGTGATACTGTTTCACTTTGATCTCTTACTCTTAACTAGATTAAAGACAGATATCTTCTTCTTTATAATTTCAGAAATAGTCTTATAACTACAGTCAAATGAAAACTGAGTTTCAGTGATCTTTTTCTCACAGAAGATATAATCTGTGAAGATTAACTATAATATTCATGATCAGAAGCTTCTTATAATAGTGAAATTCTTTCATCACTGATATCACTACTTTAAAAGTCTCATAACAGTGATTACTGTTAGAACTGATTATGACAGCTTATAACAGTTTACTTCAATCAAGAAACTCTCATAGTAGCAGATTCACTGAGCTCAGAGACTGAGTGAGTTCTGGTTTAAGATAGAACATATTAAGAGAACTAAGAACTCAGTGAACAGACTCTCTCACAGATCAGACTATATTAAGAAGATCAGAATGATAGATACAGAGAGACTAGAGAAGATAGAAAAGCTTCACAGAATACTCAGACTGAGTGTTATAAAGAGATTGACTGATGAGTCTCTCAATTCCTTATAAGAGAAGAGAAAAGAGAGAGAGAAGAAGCCTGTATAACTACTTTCTATAACACTGAGAGTCAACACTCTGAGAATCTCTGTGAGAATTCTTGAAGAGAGTATCTATAATCTGAAGAGTTTACAGGCTTTGAGAAGCACTGTGAAAAACCTGATATAAGAGAAAACAGAGTATAAGTCTTCACAAGATCTTCTATTCAGATTGTCTGAACTGCAATTGAAGAATGAATATACTCAGTATATTTAGAAACTGCTCATGATAGGAATTAACTCTGTAGAAATAAAGAGTTGAAGAGACTTAAATAATCTCTTATAAAGAGAGGGCTGGATTTATGTGTCTGTGAATGAGTTTCTATGTATAGAACTTATTAAAAGGTATTATAACTCTTCTCTAACAGGTCATTTTACAGATACTAGAACTCATGAGTTATTTATAAGAAAATACTTCTGACTGAAGATGTGAGAACTTGTAAAGAAGATAGTGAATTCTTATACTGTTTATCAGAATTTGTGAGTAGTGCAGTTCAGATTATATAAAGAACTTACTTCTCTACTCATCTCATAGAAACCTTGAAAACAGCTAGAAATAAATGTTCTTATGAGCCTCTCTGAAAGTAAGAACATATATGATATCTGTTTTAACAGTGTGCTGATAATAGTAAATTATTTTATTAAGATAGCATACTTTATACTCATCTGTAAGAACTTAAAGACAAAGAATTTAACTTATATCTTTATCTACAATGTGATTCAGTTGCATGAATTATCTGTGAATATTATCTCAGATAGAGAATTAATCTTCACAGAAGAGTTCTGATCTGATCTGATAACTATACTGAAGATCTCATAAGATTTAAGCACAGCTTTTCATTAACAGACAGATAGTCAGACAGAATATCTGATAAGTATATTAAAACAGTATCTATGATGCTTTATCAATTATAATCAGAATAACTGAGTGTATTAATTATCATTTACAGAGTTCATATATAACAACTCAAAGTATGTCAGTACAGATAAAACCCTCTTTGAGATACTCACTGAGACTTATTCATGAATAATCTTAATGAATCTGTAAGAGTATACTATTAAGTGTGATGATGTCTGTGAATAAGCTGAGAGAATTCAGAAGATTCAGGAGAAAGTCTGTGAATTCTTAAGAAAGACTTAAGAGTATTAGAAGAGATACTATGACTTCAAGTATATTATAAAGAGTTTTAAGAAAGATGATAGAGTCTGACTGAGTCTAGAAAACATCATTATATAAAGACTTAGTAAGAAGCTGAATCTCTTACAGACAGAGTCTTATAAGATTATGAAGAAAATTAGCTTACAGTTCTACAGATTGAAACTGTTATCTGAGTTACAGATATACAATGTTTTTCATGTCTCTTTGCTCTGTAAATATAAGAAATTCTCAGAAGAGAATTCTGTGACTTATCACTCTATCTGTAAAGTACTAGAGAGTGAAAGAGAATATGAGATCAAAGAAATTATTAACTCAGAGAAGTGAGATTACAAGCTCTGATTCAAGATTCAGTGATAAGAATATTCTGATAAGATGAATAAGTTCACTTAAGAATCATTCAGATAGATAAGACATCTGTAGAAGCTAAGATATAACTTTTATATTATAAATTTTAATAAGTCAGAATGATACAGTCTTCACTAAGAATCTGATTATAATAAAGATATTAACACTGTTATTTATAAACTCTAGTCTATAAGATAATAAGTTTCTACTGAGATGAACAGTCTGCAGTGTACATAAGAAAAGAAGAAATTATATTCTTATTAAAGTTAAAAAATAAGAAAATAAACAGAGCTGTGAATATAATTTAGAGACTAATAAAGAAAAAATAAAGAAAACTTAAACTTACATTCTCAATATCTATGATACTCAATTTCTTCACAACTATCAATTTCTCTCTTCAAAGAAGCAGAGAGTATCATGTCTGTGATACAGACAATTATTGTATTTAATACAAAAGCTGTCAGAAATACACAGACTTCAGAGAAGCTGAATATCAGAGTATATATAGTTACAGCAGAGTCTTGAAGACTAATCATCTGTGTGTGTGATTAGATATTTCTTACAAAGCTATATTCACTCTCTCAGTTGTGCTGAAGTATTCAGTCTGAAAATAATTGAGATGTGAAGAGAGAGCTCATCTGCTCAGATTAACTCTTATCACAAATTCATGACATTTATATTGTCTTAATTACTCAGATTTTACAGGTATCTGAGAACTCATCTCTCATTGATAATGAGATTGTGAAAATGTGCCACAGTGTGAGAATCATTGATAGAGAATCTAGACATATTTATATATGCCTGATCAGAGATTGTGTAAGCAGAGAAAGAGTGATCATAGACTCACAGAGCTGTAGAAGACACTGATAACATCAGAAGCTTTATAAGAACTGTTAGCTAGAGTCTGTAAGAAATTACTTATGAGAAGACTTACAGTAAAGAGAGAGACTGCACTGCTTAGAGTCAGAGACTGATCTGAAGAAGATATGGAATAAGCTGCTGGCCTGAAGATCAGATACAGTGATGAGACTGAGAGAAATAAAGATACAGTCATGAACAGCAGTGTTTCTGCTTCATCAGCTGATAAAAAGTAATTAGAGAAGTTGCAGAGACACTCATGAGAAGCTCAGCAGCAGTCAGATATCATTTATAAAGATATTAAAATTAAAAAAATTTTTATTCTTGAGAAGTTCTTGAATTAATACATAGATATTGTCAGAAACACTCTCTCTCTATTATCTGAGTGAAAACACTTCATAGATAAATGAGAATACTCACAGTTTATAAGAATAAGAGCTGTTATAGAAAAAGAGAAAAGAAGATAAGATTCTGTGAATAGATCTGAGATATTTATACTATTCTAGAGAGATTTACTTACACTGTGAGTGATTCTGTGAAACAGTCAGATCACTCTAATAAACAAGAGTAATTATGAATTGTAGATCTGAATCTTTCTATATAATTATAAAGAGTGATTGCAGACTGTAAATATCTTGATTCTACAATTCTACAGAGTTAATGAAAGAATGAAAAATTCCTTATAATTCTACAGTGTTAAAGAACAATGATTTATAAAAATAAGTGAAAGATTAACTCACAAATGCTTCTCTTTAATAAGAATAATCTCATAGAGAGTGATTCATCTGTAAGATAAATCTATGTAATAATTATATAAGAATCTTATGAAAATAATTAAGAGTCAATCAGAATTCTTCTGTATGAAAGATATGAGATGAATCTGTATGATAGTCAGAGAAGAATCTGTAGATTATAAAGAATCTCATAGAATAAGAAACTGAGTAACAGACTCTTTTCTCTTTACAGTAATAAGAGATTTTTTCTCACTGAGATTTTTTATAGATGTGAAGAATTTTTAGTAAGTATTACTGTAGTACTGAGCTGATTTTATGAGATCACTCAGTGAAAGGCTTCACAGACAAAGTCTTAGAAAGAAGAGAGTATATAAGAAATTCTACTTCTCATGAATTCTTTATCTCTATTTCTATCTCTTATATAATCAATAGAGCTAGTGACTCTTGACTACACACAACTATATAGACTGAAGTTTGTGAATACTATTTATAACTCAGCTTGAATGCTATTATATATTTGATTTCTACATTTTATCTTTTTATCATAAATACTTCTAGTAGTTAACAGTACATATCACGCCAAGCTGCAAACACCTGAATAATCGCCTGCGAGCACTTATTCTTACAAACTATAATACTAACTTTGAAACAGAACTTGCATACATTGATTACAACTGAAAATCAGGTAAAACTACATACTTATAAAACTGAATTTGACTGCTATCTTCAAGATAATCTGATGAATTTACACACTAAATCAATTCTAGAGTTCTGAAAAATTGTTAAGAGTACATATTCAACTATTACACTGATGATGTGTGATATTCTGATAATTTCATTAACAGAGATGAGAATGAAGTAAAAGTTCAACTCAAGTTGAAATATTTATCACTATCACTGAGAACAATTACAAGAAGAAATAATTAAGAAACTCATGATTGTAAAACATAAAATTATCAGATAGTTTAATATCTCTAATCACAGTATATCAGAGAAGTGTAGTTTTTATGAGAAAGTAAAGAATAAACTTACATAAGAATGTATTTAGTTGTTTCATAAGTGTTATTAATAATTGTTATCAAATTCTGATTATATAAGCAATCACTGAATAAACTGAATGAGACTTTAATCTTCAGTCTCAGTCTCATTCTGATTTTGAAAGAATGATCATCTTTCACAGTTTATTCTAGAAAATTACTCTCATTTCACTGTTCTTGAATTAAATCTAATCATTTTTCATGTCATTTCTCTCAGAAATAGTTCATTTTCAGATTTTTTTAAGACTTGATCCTGGTGGGACTCACATCAAGAAATGTATGAAATCAGATTAAATGAGATTAAATGTGAAATTCATGATCTTAGTGGTCAGTCTAGTTACTACTATATAATAATCTGAAATAATCTCTGTTAACAGTGATATTAGAGATTGTATTATCTTATATAAAATTAAATTCAACTTAATAGTTCTGTGAGATGAGTTAATATAATATAGAAATATAGCTCTCTGTTATTATAACTGCCTTCTTTTATTTAATAAATAATACTAATTAAGTATTAAAGTAAGCTTAATTAATCTAGTGAAGAATTAATATTATTAACTTAATACAGAATATAATACATAGTACAGAATTATTTCACTTTAAGTCTACTATAATGATCTTGAAGTTGATAATGAAGTCTAAAGTATATTAATTATATTGTATATAAAGAGAGTTTATTCATAACTCTGTAGTAAAAGCTGTATTAATCTTCTAGTAATTATTACAGAGTTATATCTTCAGAATGTCTCAGATAATGATATATATATCATGTTTCATTTATATTTACTAAATATATTAATGAATTTTAGAGCTAATATAGCTAATACTGAAAGAGATTTTAAAGACTTTATTAATAATAAGATATTCATGAATATTATTATTCATATTTAATAGTTAGAAATAAATATCACTAGTTCTATCAAAGATGTTTAATTTATACAATTTCATCTTAGTGATAGTGATGATAAGTTGATAATAAATCAGAGCTGAAAGTATGTCTTTTATATAAGTAATAACTTTCAGTGTTTTCAAATATTAGATAAGTTATGTATTTAAACTAACTGTCAGAATTATAAATTTCATGTTTAATTTCATTTAATCTAATCTTACACATTTCTTGATGTAAATCTCACTGAGACTGACTATTAAAAAAATATATAAAGTGACTATATATCAGATTTTAAAATGAAATCATAACTTGAAAAAAATGAGAAAGTGATTTCATTTAATCTCATTTAGTCTCATTCTTAATATAAAGCTACTATTTTTAGACATTTTAAGGTTTTTTTTAGATTATTTTTAATTTTTTAAAAAGTAATGCTTTTTAATAACACTTAAATAAAATTTAAAGTTATTTAAAGTAATAAAAATAATTTAAATTGAGAAGTGAAAATCATAATCTCATTTGAAAAATGTGATAAGAGTAGACAGTAAGTCTCACTGAGACAGTATAAGACTACTATCTAATAATAAAATCATGTAATAAGATCAGTTAAATTAGTAATGAAACTATCAAAAAATCTGATTCTAATCTCAGACACAGTCACACAGTCAGTCTATATATATTAATATCAGTTATTTAATAATTCTGAGTGATTAGTTCATTAACTTGATCTGTAAGAGCTTGAATTTATATAATTTGACTGAATATCATTTTTTACTGCAGAACACTGTGTATGAAGATGTAGAAAAAAAAATGCTGCAGATCTGTGACTAATAGCAGTAATATTACAGAATGAAGACTAACTTTATCAGGGTGAATAGCAGCAGTATACTAGATCATATTGAAACTGAATCTTGAAGAAGAAGAAGAAGAAGAAGCTATCTAAGCTAGAGGTGAGCGGGTGGATATGAGGTGGCGAGGCTTGTGTGGGTCACCTGACCATGCCCTATGCCCTAAGATCCTTATAACATACAGATCCCTGTACAATACAAGGCCAATCAACCGTCCACCTTAATAACCACCTTGCCAAAGTGCTTCTGCTCCCACTGATACTGATATGCATCCTTTGCCTTCTCAAACGAAAACACCTTCTCATCCACTACCGGCTGAATCTTATTCACCTCAATCGCCCGCACCATATCCTCCATCTGCTGCCTTGAACCCACCAGGATGCCCCGAACCGTACAAATCTGCACCAACGGATCCAAAATGCTAGGCTCCTTCTCCCCCTTACCCCCCGTACCTCCCAAAAATCCAATAATCGTAATAACACCTTCCTTCCGCACAGCCTTCAGAGACTCCGCCATCGTCCCCGGCCCGCCAACCTCAACAACATGATCCACCCCATTCCCACCAGGCGTAAGCGACCGCGCAACCTCCCCCCACTCAGGCGTCGTCTTATAATTAATCACATGCTGCGCGCCCATCTTCTTCAACCGCTCCATCTTCTCCTGCGACGACGTCGTGGCAATCACCGTCGCCCCAGCCGCCAGCGCAAACTGGATGGCCGAAAGACTCACCCCGCCCGTCCCCTGCGTCAGCACCGTGTCGCCGGGCTTCAGCGGCACGAGGCCGTACAGCGCATTCCAGGCCGTCAGGGGCGCGCAGCTGAGCGTACTTGCCTCGACGGGGCTGAGGTTGCTAGGCGCGCTAACCAGGCCTGTCTCGGGCAGCACGGCGTATTTGCGCAGGGTGCCGTCGAGCGTGCCGCCTAGGCCGGAGGCCATGGAGGTGCGCGTGATGGGGTTGGCTTGGTGGGTTTGGTTGAAGAGGGTGCAGATGCGGTCGCCACGGCGGAATTGGGTGACGCGGGGCCCCGTGGCGAGGACGATGCCGGCGCCGTCGGAGCAGGGGATTCGAGGGAGGGTCAGGGGGAATGGGTAGAGGCCCTGTGTTTTCCACATATGGTTAGCTTTTGAAATTGAGGAGGTAAATGGTAAGGGGGGGGGATGTTTTACCTGTGGAATGACGAGGTCTCGGTAATTAAGGGAGACAGCTTGGATCTGGACGAGACAGTCATAGTCGCCCAGTGCTGGAATTGTGACATCGCGATGAAGTTTAAGGCTGTCGAAGCCGTTTGAGCCCTCGACGAGCCAAGTATCGGTTTTAATGGGCTGGGTCATGGTTGCCTTTTTTCTTCGATATTACTTTAAACGTCGATGGGTGATAATTTTTGAGCAATTGAAGTGTGATTTTAAGAAAAAGAATGTAAGTATATCTCTCTCTCTCTATTACTCTATTATAGTGCTTAAGTTAGGCGTGACATTGAGGGCTTTTTTAAGGGGACCCGCCTATTGTATATTTATAATGGAAAAGAAGTAAACATCTGCGGTAAAAGAAAAACAGGGGCTCAGTGGGCGGGTCGTTGATGTCATGATGATAGAGCAGAATTGCCGGCGGTTCCCGCACAAACTTGAAAGAAACTTCAAGTTCTTTATTTCGTTTCATGTTTCTTATTACTTTTGGTATCGAATAAAACTTGCTGGCTCAACTTGCCCCCTATTGGAGGGCGAATATTTGACAGCAAATTGCGATGGAGATTGAGCCATGGACACAGAGAGAGCTTTATAAGCAAGCCTTCTGGGTGCAGCATGAGACAATTTGATATCAATAATAATAACAAAGAAGGACAATAACAATATTAACAATAATAATTTACACTGCGCGGATAGAAACTGGCCTGTATTGTGCTTTTTTTTTTATATATAATGTGGCTCCTGCTAGCTTGCACACATTTCTCCGGACAAATCATATTATTGCCAAGGCCGGGGGGGTGTTGTGGAGCAGACTCCCTCCCGGCTTGATGTCCACGACTCTCAGATTACCACCCGGAACCACACGCCTGTTTATTAGAGAACTCCTATAATAACATCGCTATCCCATATAACGCCTCGAAACAGAACTGACAACATGACAAAAACAGCCGCCCAAAGAAAATTCCCCCCGTAGAACAAAACACCTTCTCTAGTTAATTCTCTATCCGTCACCCCCTTAAAGATCATTCCAGAAAAAAGAAAAAGGCACCAATCACGCATTCTCCCTTCCAACATATTACCCCTTTCCTTTCCTTCTTTCTTTCATTCCAATCTCAATCCACCTTTTCTCCCTACCCCGTTTCTCCGCTCTCCTCCCCTCCCCCTCCGCTATGGCCGTCCACCTCCACACCGGCAAGCCCCCAAATACCCAATCCCAACCCGTTCCCCAACTGCCGCCTTGCATGCAACTCAGCCACAGCCCGCTCGTCAGCATGCAAATGCGCACCGGACTGCCGCAGCAGCCGGACGTGCTCGATCAGCCCCGCGTTTGCGGCGAGGAAGAGTGCGGTTCGGCCCGCGCGGTTTCGTAAGTGGACGGATCCGCCGTGGAGAAGGAAGTGGCGGAGGATCGAGAGGTTGGGGGATGTTGCGGCGAGGTGCTGTTTGTGGTTGTTTTTGTGTGTGAGCCAAGGTGATTATTGAGGTGTAGGCGTTTCTTTTTTTTTTTCTTTTATTTTGCTGGGTGGGCAGGGGGGTATGTATTTTTTGGGGGAGAATCCTGGTGCGGTGTTGTGTAATTGCATGTATATGTTGGTTTGGGGAAGGGATATATGTGTGTGATATAATAATAGGTATTATGCGGCGGAGGGGGGTTTGGAAATGTTAAGAGAACGGGGTCTTTTGCTTTTTCATTGGCTTGGCCTCTTCCTTCTGTACAATCCTTCCGCTCTCCCGGCTTCCATACCCTCCAGCAGTAAAATCACAAAGAATGTGCCAGGGAACCAAGGACGGAAACAAAAAAACAGAAATAAAACCAAAGAAATATCTCATAAATACCAATGGTGTATTCCCCGAATAATCCGCATCGTTTAAAATCCACTCCTCCTCCCCGCGAAGGATATCCTTCACTTTCTCGAGGTTTCCGTGCGCAATCGCGTAGCCCAGTGCTGCCAGACTCTTCACTCGTTGCGGTAGCACGCTGCCGCCCGGGTGTTGGAAGACCGGCTGTGAGTGTTCGGTGAGTTCCCCGTGTAGGGAGAGGGACATGTCGCGCGCGACGGACTGAGGGGTAGCTCCGGGCAGTGCAAGTAGGTAGGCGAGTTTAGTTAGAGCGGCTTCCGATGTCATATCTTGACCGGCAACGACGCCGGCGCGGTAGAGGGTCATCCCGGGGGCATAGACGGGGCTGACGCTGCCGGAAAGGCCTGTTGTGGTGAGTTAGTTGCAGTTTCAACAGCGAAGGGAGTAAGTATGGAAAAATAAGATAAAAAAAAACCAAGTAATACATTGCGTAACGTTGACAATGACAATCCCGCGCTTTATCGCTGCCGCGAGCACATTTGTCATTGCATTATCTGGACCACCTGGTGCATTTCCGGCCCCAAACGTCTCAAGCACAAGGCCTCTTAGCCCCTCCAGGCGCAACACAGCATCCACCATCTCCGGCTTAATTCCAGGGAATATCCTCAGACACGCCACGTGCGTCGTATCCAGGTTAATCTGGATGCTAAAATGCTCAAGATGCGTCGGTCTATGTACGAGATCCCAAGCAACATTGGTTCTCATGGCCGTTGTGACAGCCAGGGGTGCGAAATTCGGCGAATCGAACGCCGCAAACGCGCTCGCGGATACTTTCGTTGCCCGATTGCCCCTCAGCAGCTTATAGTTAAAATACAAGCACACTTCCGGAATCATGAAATTGCCCGCAATCACCAGCGAGCCGAGCAGGTTGTCTGTCGCATCATTCTGCAGCTCGAGCATGGGCGCCTGCGACCCGGTCAATATCACCGGCTTGCCCAGGTTGCGCAGCATGAAACTGAGCGCGGAGCACGTATAGGCTAGACTGTCCGTGCCGTGCAGGACAACGAAGGCATCGAAGAGCGTGTAGTTCCAGGAGATGGTGAGGGCGATCTGGGCCCAGCCATTTGAGTCTATCGAGCTGCTGTCGAGCAGTTCTTCGAATTCGAAGACCGTGTAGCGCACGCGCCCGCCATAGGCGGTTGGCGGGGTGCGGAGGCTCTCGTGTGGTCGTCGTTCACCTCTGCTGTTGACGACGACATCGAGGGGCTCTGGGTTGGATTTGTCGTTGAAGGTGGGGACGGGTTCCAGGGCTGTCTTTTGGAAGCCACGGGCGGGGATGAAGCCGGAGTCAGAGGGTTGCATACAGATTGTGCCGCCGGTCATGATAATGAGGACGCGGGCTTCTGGGCGGAGTGATAGGCCCACTCCATTGTGGAGTGAGCCTTGCTCCGTTTCTGTCATGAGTTGGCGGGATGATGTATATAGACAGATAGCTTGAAGCGGAGAATGAGAGATATCCCTTGATATGTGGGTGGTGTGTTCTTGAGAGCGGCGGAACTGTCTCCCGGCCTTTCTTTTTTAGCTCCTCTCCGCAATTTGAGGATAAATATTCCGCTCTAGATGATTGTATCAAATCAACGCCGCCCAATCTGCGGGGGATATATGTATATCAAGATTGCAATAATATCAAGCAGGTCCGAGAACAATGCTCCAGGTCCTCCTATCTATACCTAGAGAATAAAATATGTCAGATTACATATGCAGGAAAGAACAAATCACGAACGAAAATGTATAATAGATATATTTATATCGCAGCGGGATTAATCAACACCCTCAGAGGTAATAAAAAAAAATTGGTGTATCGAAGATGGGATGTGATATGTTCCACCCTACCTACAGCAATCACAGCGGTCAAGCGGTCAAGCAGTCGAGAACACAGTAAGTTAATAATGATAATAATAATAATAATAACGACCCTGGAGAACCGGCGATAGCCTTGAGTGGCAAGTTCACTTAAACCACGAGCAGAATTCCAAACTTACCGGGAATTGGTACGTAGTGATATAAGAAAATATTGAATAAGGATGAGATAGATAACTACAATAATTAGCTACAGGAGGAGAGATGAAAAACGTGCCTGCTGCTAATATAATAATAACATATTGACAAGTTCGACTCGGATCAATCTTTTTGACATCATTTCTTTCTTTCTCTTTAACGCTGTAAGTTAAGGTTAATTTTTTCTGCCCGCCGTTGCTATTGTGGCGGACATATTACTTGCGAAAACAGAATTTTCCCAGGCCCCCCTGAAAATTAGTAGCAAAACACCACCAAAAAATCAAAATATCTGCATTTCTCTAGAATCATTCAATATCATCCAATATGCATCTTTTTCAATCAAATATCATCCAAATACATGTCTTTCTTACCTTTATCATCAAATTCACATATATCAATCAACTCTTTTTTCAATATGCCTTGCAACACCTGCCATCCTGCTGCTTCACAAGCCTGTACAAAGACTTCTACATTGTGCCTCAGTCTCTTCAAACTACCTGTTTCAGAAGTTCTGGATAATGGAGAGGATTCAGTCAATGATGAGATGAAGAAGCAGATGAATGAGAAGAATATAGAGACTCAGTCTGAGAATTCTATATCTGTGAATCTCTACCCCTGAATCTGACATCTTATACAGATTGTATGAACAGATGATTATCAATGAGATAAAGAATAAGAGAGATGATAAAATGATTAATGAGTAGAAAGAAGAAGAAGAATCAGAAGAATGAATCTACAACTTCTACAATCAATTCTTTTATATAGATCTCTCAAATGTCAGTGATTATATTCCCTTCTTCAGCTCTGGCAGCTTCAACTTCATTCAATATAGCATTCCCAAGTGAGATAATCAATGTGATGATGATGAAATATATGATAAAAGGAATAGAAGAACTGAATTCACAATCTCATTATCATCTACATCCAGATCTGCTGTTGAAATCTTCCATCAAATCCACTGTTGAAATCTTCCATCGAATCCGCCGTTGAAATCTTCCATCGAATCCACTGTTGAAATCTTCCATCGAATCCGCCGTTGAAATCTTCCATCAAATCCACCGTTGAAATCTTCCATCGAATCCACCGTTGAATCTTCCATCGAATACACCGTTGAATCTTCCATCGAATCCGCCGTTGAATCTTCCATCAAATCCGCCGTTGAAATCTTCCATCGAATCCACCGTTGAATCTTCCATCGAATCCACCGTTGAATCTTCCATCGAATCCACCGTTGAATCTTCCATCGAATCCGCCGCTGAATCTTCCATCAAATACACTGTTGAAATCTTCCATCGAATCCGCTGTTCCATCTCCAATTCAAAGCAGTTCAATACCTCAATTTGATGAATACTTCAATTGATTGACAAGAGAACAGTTGCTTCATATGAATATTAACAAGAGTATATTTCAAATTATAAGAGATGAATTAAAAAGTTCATTATAATAGATAAAATTGCAGAAATTCAAATCATCTTTATTCACTATTTATAATGATAAGAATAGATCTCATACTACTTTCACTTCTAAATTTATATTATAATGAATTGTAATCTGAATCTTTCTAATTATTATAATACTATTCTATATAAGTAGATCTGAAATATTCTTTTATATCTTTTTCTCTCATGAAGTTCTCAACTGTATAATGTAAAAAAGCTTCAAAATCTTTATTAAACTGAGTATCTAACTAACTCTTCAATTCTAATAAGATATCTGATATAATCTTTGACTTTATATCACATGTTGAACAGAGTTCTCTAACAGTTTCAAAATAGTAAAGATTTTATTGAATTCAATATACAGTAGTTAGATAATAATCAATACTTCATGTGATCTCAGCAGACATATAATCATTCTTAAGAAGATGTACAATCTCATTGGTGATGAAATCACAGAGTTGAGATGACATATTGATGATAAAGGTAAGAAAGACATGTATTTGGATGATATTTGATTGAAAAAGATGTGTATTGGATGATATTGAATGATTCTAGAGAAATGCAGATATTTTGATTTTTTGGTGATGTTTTGCTACTAATTTTCAGGGGGGCCTGGGAAAATTCTGTTTTCGCAAGTAATATGTCCGCCACAATATCAGTTGCTTTGAAGAATGTTACACAGCTGTTGGAATTGCCAGCCCTAGACAGGGAGCAGCAATCTTGATTGCTTTGTTTGCTACTACTATCTTACATATGTTGTATGACAGCGAGAGGGAAATTTCTTACCTCGTGGGTATCAACACATGCGCCTCCCATATGCGGCAGCAATGTTATCCTCATATTATCCAACAATCTGTGGTTGACCACCGGCCTGGATATCTGGATATAGTCTGATCAGTAAACCTCATCCCTCTCATGCTAGTTCATACTAGTCATAAAAGCAGCACCAGTAGCAACAAAGGAGAAAAAAAAAGAGGAAAGAAATAGAGCCAGAAATAGAGCCAGAAATGATAAACCCACTCACTCATCACGGTAAACATCCAACCCCCCCCCGCACCCGCCACTATGCCATCCTCAAATCGCATCCGCTAGCGCATTCTCGTCAACGCACCTGCCGCACCCCCTTTTTCATGGCTGCAAACGTCTCCCGATTGAAAATATGATGCGTCTCTGGCGTATGCGGACACGCCAGCACCACACAGTCCGCCACCGCCAACATCCCCTTCAGCGTGGGATGGTACACCGCCCCACCTAGCAACCCCTCGACATCGGCCCCCTTCCTCGTCCGTGAGAAATAATGTATCTGCATCCGCACCGCCCGCGCCCGGACTGAAATCTCCCCCCCAATCCCTCCCATCCCCACGACGCCCAGGATGCGATTGCGCGGTGTGTTCGCATACGGCAACACATCCCCCTCCATACTGAAGTAGCTGGCCGCGCGCATCTCGCGCAACCTTCCCTCGCTGAACGTTGTGTACCGGAACGCCGCGAGGATCAGAAACAGCGCAATGTCCGCTGTCGAGTCATTTGCGGCGCCGGCGCCGTTGCAGTACCAGATCCCCCTGCGCCCCAGTTCGTCAGTGTCAATGCCATCGTAGCCGTGGTTGACGGACGCGATGATCTCGCAGGACGTGGGGAGGTGGGGAGATGAGAGTTCTTTGTCTGGGAGCGGGAGGTCGGTTTGTGGTTTTGAGATCGCGGGACGCAGTGTGCCGTTTATGGTGGAGTAGGGACCGCCTGGTTGGAGGGCGTGGATGAATTCGGCTTTGGACCGGGAGGTGTGGGGGATTATTGTGAAGTTTTGTTGGAATTTTTCCCATTGGCTTGTAGCGTAGCGGATTGGGCCGCCAGCGTAGGGATTGGCCCAGGTCTCCTTGGCTCTCTACGCTTTGACGGAAATAAAGCGAGAGCCGCGCAACATTTATATGGAACGTGATGTTTACATGTAAGTGACAACATTCCGGAAGAATTTACCTTATCGCGCCAGTACTTAAGAGTTGCCGGTGGGGGCGTATTTGTAGGTGGGCTCTTTTATCAGTCGCGATGTCAAAGGCGGGGATATCGGGACACTACCGAGCCGCGAAGGGCGTCCCTCATATCTAGGTAGAACTGAGCTCTCTTTGCTGTTGACAACTACTGGTAATAAGTCTGCTTTTTTTATTGCTACGATAGTTCTCAAGGTGCATGGGATTTACAGAAAATATTGATCAGCGAACTACCACGTTTCTCCTTCGGTATATTGAAATATAAAATTTTTAGTTCAATTGACGCCCTTCTGCTTCGAGCAACCTTCAATTCAGCCCTGTGTCTGTCCCAGCCAAAGAATACATAGCGATGAGGAACGGTAGCAAACGGGGCAAGGACTCTAAGGAGGTAAGCAGTTGGTTAGCTAAATTTCAACAACAGAGGATGAGATTTCTAGCTGGACAGTACTTTACTTCTTTTGGATGACGAAGTTTATGTTTCTTTCTGCGGCATTGAAGACCACCTTGAACCTGTAATAGTCGTCTAGACAAGATGTAGCTTTTGCAAAGAATTGCGCTTCAACTCTCCATTTTCGACGGCGACATTCCAAAGCCGATATTTCCCAGCATGTCGAACGGCCTTCAACTATCACCTTAGTACAACCACACCTGCCTGACCTTGCTAAGGTGCAAATCCCGTCACCTCTACCACCCATCGAAGCGATTGTCTCCACTCATCACCCAACAACAACCATACTGCCCGCAATAGTGGGACACTCCATCCATCAACCCACCATATCCCCCTAAGATGGTGCAAAATAACACAGTAATGAGCCAGGACAACAAGCGCCATGGGCTTATATGCCCTCATAAGCTCCAAGTACAGTGGTGGCACCTCTGTTGCCCACATAACTGCTGGATTGGGCCTTGTCGCGGCCACGTGAATCTGCCCCAGCATGATCTCAACCTGGTTGATTGTTGTGTTGTAAATGTTCTTCTCGGAGATGCTGTATTGTTCACAGTTCTCATTGAGCTGGTGAAGGTTACATAGTGCTGCTTTTGCGTCAGCAGGTAGCCAGGGGCTGTAGCTATCTGGTTTAATAAGGGTGTCAAATTTGCCATCCTTCATCTTGTCTATCGCGGTAGACTGTACCTGCCCCATCCCTCTTGCTAGAAGAAGAACAAGGTGAAACCGAGCAATAGGGTGGCGGCTATTCCCTAGACCCCAGGCTTGTTGTGGAGACCCGAATGCAAAGGCGGTAAGAAGAGTTGGGAGTAGAAACACGGCTTTGCAATTCTCCTCATTGATGTTTTTTAATACTGGCTGGGATAGGGCAACAGCTCTCAAGTAATGGCCAAGGGCGATGGCTGTGTATGATCGTTGATTGACATTGGTGGCATCGCACCCTTTCCTGCGCCCAAGTTCAAGGGCAGATAGTGCTAGAATCCCATGCATCAGGAACAGGTGGGTGAGGGATTCTTGCTGAAGTGCCTTCTGCCACACGGCTTTGTATTCGAGGTTGGTTGAGAAAGGGTGTATATCGATATTATACCAGTTCATCATCAACTCTAGCTCTTCAAGGTTAGGATCTGGCACTGGTACCGGCGGCGGCGGTGGTGGTGGTGTTGCTGCGTGTATTGGTATTAGCGGTGGAGGCTGCCAGCTGCCGCCATTGCTGGATAACGGGTTGGACATATTTAGATATGTATCAGGAGGCTGAGATGGTGGTTTGCTAGCTGTAGTATAAAAGAAAGTGTTGTTGGTGGCTAGACAATTAACGGAGTCCTCGCCACGCGATATTTTCTCGTTGCATTCACCTGCGAACTTGTAAGGAGTATGTCACGATCTCAGCCTGTCGTGCTAAGCTCGAGGCTATTAGGAAGAAAAGTCGGTGATGAAATGCTCGTAAAATGGGGACTTGGATATTGCCGTAGGTTACCCTGATATGGCTCTGTTAACGCTTGGTGCAAAACAGTTGGAGTTCCGTTCCCCTGGCCTGCTCGAAGATTTACATCCCAATACTCGGTATAGGTAACCATCGCAAAATAGGGAGCAAGAATCGAGTCTTGATCGTTATTTGGATTCAGGATTTACTTTGTTCAGACATTCTGGCTTTGGACAGGAGCAGATGAGAGAAGCACGTGATTCAGGGGTAATTGAACAATTGAAAAACTGCGATTGGCTTGAGCTGATCCCAAAAGGGGCCAGAGAGCAGAAATAGACTTGCCTAAGATCATATCAAAATCGCTCTGGAGATTGATATAGAGCGATGACTCAAATGCGCGGAAAGGAGCAAGTAGATTGATCAATAAGAGGGTATCGAATTTTGCCATCTCCGCAAAAAGCAACAGCGCAAAACTCAGGTTCACAATCAGATGCCCAAACCATGCTTCATTACCGCGAACGCGAAAGCCTCATCAAGGATCTGAAGCCCCTCCTCAATTTCCTCAGCAGTCACAGTCACCGGAGGCGCCAAACGGAACACATCACCCATCCCCGGAAATGCGATGATATTGCACGACAATCCGCGAGCCAAAGCTCGATCTGAAACAATTTGGCCCAGGGCAGGAGCTGGCGCTTTCGTCTCGGGGTCGGAGATTATCTCTATCCCTAGGAGAAGACCACGGCCACGGACGTCGCCAATGCACCAATATTTCTTCTGGAGAGCGAGGAGGCCGTTGAATAACTGCTCACCACGGGCGGATGCACGCTGGCAGATGTTGTCTCGCTCGACTATTTCCAGGACCTTGTTGCCAACGGCGGCGGCTAAAGGGTCGTTATAGTGTGTTGTGAGCCACATGAAGCCAGCTTCGTTGCAGCCTCGCTCAATCTCAGCAGTGGTGCTAACGGAGGATAGAGGTAGACCGCAACCCAGCGTCTTCGACAGACATAAAATATCAGGAACCACCCCATCGTGATGTTGGAAGGCGAATATCTGACCTGTCCGACCAACGCCTGTCTGTGCCTCATCCATGATCAGAAGCATTCCACGCTTTTTACACTCGATGCTCATCCGCTTGAGATACCCATTGGGGAGATCCAGGACTCCGCCCGTGGACAAAATAGGCTCCATCACGAAGGCAGCGAGTGAGCCCACCGATTGCGTGTCGATCAAGGACCACCCGTAGCTCATCTCCGTCTCCCAGTCGTACGAACCGTCGGCCTTCCTAAATATAGAGCGGTATGCATACGGGGCGGGGAAGGCGAGTTGCCCGGGCATGACGGGGCCTCCATGCTTTCTGCCCATTGAGTACGTTGCCGATATTGCACCTTGAGTCAAGCCGTGATAACTTGCCGAGAAGGCGACAATTTCAAACTTGCCAGTGTACGTCTTGGCCATTTTAATCGCAGCTTCGATGGTTTCGCCCCCGGTACTCAAGAAAAAGGACTTCTCAAGAGGCGGTGGCAGTAAACGACCAAGACGTTCGGCAAGATCAACCACGGGTGGACTGACCATGTTACTTAGAAGGTGGTCAAGCTCCCCCGCATATTTCTGGATGACTTGCACAATCTCAGGGTGCGAATGGCCCAGGAGCGAGCTCATTTGCCCAGAAGTGAAATCGAGTATTTGCCTGCCCTCGGCATCGTAGAGTTTGGAACCCTGGGCTTTGGTTATTATAGCTGGTGAAAACGGGATACCTGTTCTCATCAGGTGTCTGTCGGCCCTGGCCCAGAAACTCTGGGCGTTGACAGCCATGCTGTAGAGGTGGATAGCGCAACTTCGGCCGGCGAAAATATGGGAGAGGAGAATGACAACAAACTAGTAGCGGCGAGTGGAAGTGATATACTCCAGGAGGAATACTGTTGTTATAGGTGAGACATTTAACATTTATCTGCGGTGGGGGGTCAAGATAAGAGTTCCTAGCTGGAGACCGTTTTCTTGGCCGCGGGGAAGACGAAAGCTTCTTTCCGCGACTGTGCCCGCGGCAAACGCCTCCCCCACATACAGGATCGCTTTTGCACTTTATGATCCTTCTGTGCTCGAATTGATCCGTGAGCTCTATTTCGTGACCGTTTAACCAATTCTCTAAATGACTATGGATAGGGGCTTCAGTGGTCAAAGCCCGATCGAAAGCGGCGCGGAGGCCCTATCGATCACACTCCCATCCAGCCTGCCTTGCTTGCAGAAAACGAAAGTCAGGGATACCGCGGACAGCTGCGCCATGTGTAAGGTACATGAGACTGAATGTCTATTCCCGCAACAAAAACACAAGATTTCCTCGCATAGGCCAAGACATTCTACACGAAAATCGCTATCCAAGGCTAGGCGTTCCAGGGATAATCCAAGTCGCGCAAATGCTGCGGATCAGAACTCTTCTCCGTACGCTGGTCGAACGGAGATCCACTCGAGCTTCCCCGTGGAATATGCGGCTTCGCAGTCTCCTGGCCACCACGATGGTCGAGAGGAGGAGTAGCCAAGATGCGTGGGTATATTTGCTGATGGTGGAAACAAAGGCTCCCACATTGTTTCCCCTACCATGACGGATGATAGCGAGATCTTGGAGAGCTATGTGACATCTACTGCAGAGCCAAATGGTAGATGACTGGTTCGGATAGCTCCACCAACGAAAATTCATCGATCCACACGCAAAAGATCTGGTAGATCTGTGAGTATCGGCCAGACCATGATCTTAATAGCCGTGGGTAGGTTGGAAGCTGATAAGGCTTCATTCATTTGACTTTAGTTTCTTCGCGAAGGTAAACATATGCCTCCCCATTCTCGATGAGGAATCTTTCAGATATACATACTTGAATCATCAACGGAAAATCTCCCTAGCACCGCTCTCCACCATATATGCGAGCGCCTTGGTATACTGGCATGACTCGCCCAAACTTCGCAACATACGCTACCCGGATGTTAACTTCATTTGGGCGCAGTCGTGCGAAGCGGTCCATTCGGAAATGTTTCTGCCTCCTGGAATGTCCACAGTGATGGCCCTTATGCTTGATGTTTGCGGCAGACCAAGCACCACGATGTTAGCCGATGGGGGATTGATTGGCTTGGCAGTTGCGCTTTCCAACGCGCTGGGCTTACATCGGGATCCGTCCGGTTGGAATATATCCACCTCAGAGAAGAAACTTCGGATTAGGATGTGGCGGATGATTGTTGTACATGATCGTTGGTGAGAGAGCCTCTTTTCTCACCCTGTTTCTGTGTCTTCCAGCCCTCACGGGGTCGAATTAACAATTCATCACAGGTGTAGTTTGGCATATGGCACCCCGATGCAGATCCATCGCGCGCAGCATGATGTTCCGATCCCAAACGCAGAGGACCTCTGCCCCCCTGGCGCGTCACCATCCAGCATAGCTGCGACTTCAGTTTTTATTTCTCTCATCACGCTCACTGATGTATTAGGTCGCTACTTAGAGTACATTTACCACGTTGCAAAGAGCTCTCCTGATCCGTTCGAAATATCCGCCACTAACCCTAAGCTTCTACTTGGAAAATGGGAGCAGACTTTGAGCGACGATATTCGTAAAGCAGTCATGCGTGGAACGCACCTTGATGCCCCCGGCGCTGCAAATCTGCGCCTATCATATTTAGCCGTGAAACTTCTCCTGTGGCGGATTCGGCTGGACCGAGATCGGGGTCCATTACCAGTGGAGGAGACTTTTGATTGCCCGTTTTACCTGCGGGCTCAGAGAGCGGCTGAGGATATTGTCCACTTTGTGCAGGAGCTGGATGAGTCTCATTGCCGTGGATTCTGGATCCCGGCAAATGGGTTTACGTTGACCTCTGCAATGTCATTTTTATTGAGGAGTGCTTTGAGATCCAGAAACTCGAGTGCGCATAACAATAACACACCACTAAAGCTTGCAAGGGATATGATTGATGCCCTACAACACCCCAGGCGGGATTTCTCGTAGGACCTCGCTGATAATTGCCTCGGGAATTGCAGTGATATGTTAGAGAAGATTGAGGCTGGAATAAGTAATAATTCAGGCCCTCCTTGCCGAACTGTGAAGAGTACCCGTATGTCGATATGTCTGTACTGGATAGCTTGTTCACCGGGTTTGGCGATCCTTTTGACATAGATTGTTGACTTCAAGCACAACCCTCCTCCGGGTACGGATGTACATGTACTGTACATGGGTTTTGGATGGTCGTTATTAGTGCTCTAGCTAATATTTCCTGGTACCCTCCTAAAGAGAGTACATAGTATGTATGCATATACTTTTCTATGATGGCATTTTGGCAACGTCCGTCGGAGATGAGTACTATGCGGTAGTATGACTTGACATCCCTCAAATAATCGTTTTATATGAATTCAATTCCTCCCATCCGCTGTGGATACCGGCCTTTGCTGATCAATATCCGTGAGTTCTCCCAAATTAGTATTGTTGTAGCTGACCCAATTTTTTAAATGGGCGGAAGAAGCTGGGAACACGCTTCCCCCACCATCTCTGTGGTTGTGCGCCTCACCACAATGCTATTATCACCACGAATGCAACTTGTATCTTTGTATGAGCTCACCATATAAAAGATATATATTAAAGAAAATTAATATCTTCAACACAACATTAGATATGAGTGAGATTTTAATGATATGTAAATCTGCTAGTGATTTTCAAATTGGTAGTTAAAAGCTTTAATATGTTTAAATTCTTTTTGATACTACTATATTCCTATATTCTCTGCTCAAAAAATATACTTATATCTCTAATATTCTACTCATATCTGATGTTGTGTTGAAGGAATACAGAGTAGTAGATTTCAAAGAATGCATTGAAGCAACATCTTTCTGCCACGAAATACCACCTACCTACCCAGGCGTATAGATAACCTGCTAAGTAGCTACATTCAACTATAATTTCATTCTCAGAGAAATAATTTGGGATTTCTCCATGGGTTAGGTTTCCATAGACCATATGCGATGAAGCTGTGTCGACATCAAGCGCTGCCCTCTCCCCCCAAAATAAGAACCACAAATTCTCTAGACCTGAATGATATCATAATGTGCTCAAAATATACATAAGCCTCTACAATTCAGCAGACATTTTTGCGAGCTTGGTTAGTTACTGTGAATAAAACATAATGGCGCAAAAGGCGCATCTCGGGCGAGAAACTGTCCACTTTCTCCTCTCTAGGACATGACATCGCATGCTTTGGGAGAGCCGCGGATTATCTGGTTAGCTCCATACAAACGGTTATTGATGAGTTGTTGGGTTGCTGTGTTTCCATGATTATCCACGGGTGTAAGTTTGACAAGGTGGATTTTTGACTTTCAATTTCCTCCCCGTCTTTCAAAATGGTTCAAAATGGTGCACGGACGACGGGGTTTGTCCATGCCAAAACCGGTATTTTTAAGCTGCAACGACAGTACGCTGTTCTATCCCCAAAGTCAAAAAACACCCGTTGTTTGGCAGGGGAGATCCGCCACATGCGGGATCCTAGCTTGCATCGTTGTCGAATACTTGAGGGGGAAAAAAAAAGGAAAAAGAAAAAGAAAAAAAACCCAATCATGGTTGCATTCTGTTTTTTGCACTCCTGGCCGCATTGAGCCTTGCCAATGTGCTCAGGACTCACAGGACAGGTGAGAAGCACCCATGTCAGACGGGGTGGTGAGCGCAGGCAGGATTGAGAGACAGCATGTCGTTTAACAAGGAGCTGGGGATGTCAAACATCAGATTGGCCCAGCATGAAGATCCCGGACTAAAAGATGACCAACGACTTGGATTGGAACATGGGTGAGTCGGGGTTTTTGGTTTTTGGAGGGGCGAGGGAAGCAAAGAAACTGTCGCATTAATTGAATCATGCAGTAGTTCCTGGACAGCAAGTAACTATCTGCTGCCGTGTGTAGCCGGCGCTTTTCGATGCCCAGCCATGAAAAATGCTCGTTTTACTTCGTGCCGCATCCGCACCCTTGCTGCTCAGGGATTCTGGCGCCTGCAGGGATATATCATCGAGGTCCGCTGCAGCCAAGGCATTACCCCAGAAACTAACGTTAAACCAGAGCAGGACAAGCTTTGAAAAAAACAAAAGAAGAAAAGAAAAGGCCAAAGGCGCTTGACCAAACATGTTCCAGTGGTCCTGAGAGAAAAAAAAATCAGAGCTGAGCCCTGCCGATCCCCAATATCGAAATCCACCCCCGGACTCCGCGGAATTTCCACGCAGCACCCATCCAATGGACGCGGAAAGCGCGCTATCCTGGATGATTCCTCAAGCAAACCATTTCGGGAAGGTCTGTTTGCAGGACAAAGAGAAAAGTCGCCTGAGTCTGAGAAAGCCGGTGCGTGCCTAGCCAAAATCCATTCCAGCCAAAACCACAATCAGAGGTCAAACCCAGGCTCACTCATGGAGTCAGCCATCAGCATGAGGCGGTTGGGAAAAGATAATAAAGTTAATTGAAACGCTGTAGAGAATCGTAATCGTCCTGATCGTCTGTTGATGTCCACTTCTGTTTTGCCAATCTGGGGGCGGTTTGCGCCACCAAGCCACTTTTAGCCAGAGGCGCGAAGAAGAAGCGAAGAATAAAAATCGAAGGAAAAAGGCAGAACCCGGAATAAAATGCTTAAATCCGGAACTAACTAGCGCGCAAGCTACCAGCAGCAGTGGCAGATCAGGAGAAATCCTCTGTCGTATACGCTGCGTAGTAAGTAGTAGAGAATTTTGGTGGAAATCAAAGAGTTGATATCTCAGCCCGCATTTTGTTTGGAGGCATATGAGGAGACGAGAAGCGGCTGGTCGACGAGCTTTATGTAATGAAACGTTCCCCAGAACTAACTAGTTAACTAAGTTAGTTACGCAGTAAGTTAACAGAAAGCTTCAACCCAACAGAACATACTCCGTAGTAAGTCTCACAACCCAACAGTGCAGAAGCATGTCCCGCAAACGCCTTGTTCAAATCGGGAGGGAACCCCGGATTCATGGATTCATGGATTTATCACTTTGTTTGTCTATGGACCATGGCCATGGGGCCATAAACGGACCCCAGCGCATCGCATTGCCCGACGCGATGCGGATAGATCTCGGTGTTTCGAGTTGGCAAAGAAGAGACTGGGGTAAGCAGCACGAAATTGACCCCATTATTGTAACCGCGTATACCTTCCCTCCATCGTGAATGGCGTGGAGTCCGTCATTGTATCAAAAATTCGCCAGACGCAAGCGAGCCAGGGGGTGCTTGATGGACGGGAATTGATTTGTCAAATCGCCCCAAGACAGTGTCACAGCACTGGCAGAAGAGACACCGGCAAATACTTTCTTTATCTCAACTTCTTCTTCTTCTTTTTTTTTTTTTTTTTTTTTTTTTTTTTTTTTTTTTCCTTGCCCTTTTTTCTCCAGAAAATATCTCTACAAGAAGCCGAGAAACCACGTCAAGATAGATAAACTCGGGTCGAGGATACGCGCTTTTCGGCCGCTCCGAGCCAGAGCGAACCAGCAGCCGCCATCCCGCACCGGGTTCCATTTCCCCTCTCCAAGCAGTCCAAAGACCTGATAAGGGCCAATCAGCCGTTCGAGCAGATGAGATTCCCCATGTGGCGGATCACGCTACGGCTGCCAAGGCCCTCTGGAACGGAGATGATACAACCCAAGCAACTCCACCAAAGTCAATTTACGGCAAGGAAGGTTTTGTTGCTGTTCCGCCTGGACAAGAACTGAGCCTGCTGAGGCCCTAAAAATTGGCACAGTCAAACGCCAAAAGCTTAGTCGCGCCATTAATTGGCAAGCTGGCTGGCTGCAATGAGCATCGTGTGCGCATCATCTGAAGAATCTCCAGCTGTCGAATTATTATGGGATGGGGTTCAAACAGCGACCATGCCCACTCCGTACAGGATTGACTAGTCAGGATTCTTCGGAAAAGGAGTTCAACTCCCACCTGGGGTATTGAGGGAATCCTCCCTCCAGGACTCTTCTCTTCTCAGCAGCAGGCAGTTTGTCACTACTTTTGTCTGACGCTGTCTGTGCTGTGAGAAAAAATGGGGCCGCCTCTTGATTCCTGATTCCTGATTCATGATTCCTGGTTCCTGGTTCTAGAACAGGACTGGACTGGCTCTCTTTCCGTTACGGAGTATTGTGGCAACAATTATGAAAATAATATTTGTCACTTATACCAACATGTCAGCCTATTCTCTCAACCATGCCCTCGTTTCGCTTCCAGAAATCGTTGAGGCATAAGCGCTACCGAGAGCCATTTGTCATCCCTGTCAAAACAACGCTGCGCAACATACGGAGTATTTTATTTATTATTATTCTTTCTATGGACTATTATAAAATAGCGCTCATTCATTTCTTCGGGTAAGCCCGTCCACGTCCAGGCCTTGGCAGATCCGTGTCTTGGCGCCAAGAATGAGCGGGATTACTTGACAATTGCCGTGCAGTGGCGCCGAGCACAGAACAAGTCCGCCCAATCATAGGACGGCAATCTGCAGGACCGATGGATGGCTGCTTTGGCGGGACGTCGATCACTGGCGCCATTCTGTGATAAAACCGAGGCCGGAATTGTCAAAACAAAAAGAAAGAATGGAAGAAAGAAAGAAAGGAAGGAACAGAAGGGACATCGCGGTTCTCAACCCCAAATGTCTCGTATTAGCCACATATGCTCTCCTATTATCCTATTATCAGTCTGAGTTTTTTGCGTCCGGATACACCAAAAGATGGTGATGCAAAAATCACGAGAGGCGGGAAAAATTAACTAATGCCCTCCATTAAAGTTGATATTTCCATTCGCTGGGGAATAATTTGCATTCTCACCACCCATCTCGGCCTAAGCACATGCTTGATTTTGCCTATGGTTACAATGGAGCATGCCTGCCAAGCTTTTCGGGGGGAGAATGCTATTTTCCGCCACATGTGCTGGAAGGCCAAAACTGGGCAGTCGTTAACCGCGGGGAAGCGAAATGTCCCACACGAGCAGGCCGCAGAAATAAGGATGGGATCGTATCACTAGGTCTCACATCATCCGAAAGCAAGCCCATGAACAAGACGCATTTTCAGATCTAGGTGCGAAGGTTCCTCGTCATATTTGGCGATGATGGCGATACTGGCGATACGGCGCTTTCTTTGGCTGGGTGTCTTAGTCTCTTGTCCCGCACAAACACACAGCCAAGATCTCAGAAAGCACGTCCGTCGGAGACTCGGAGGTGGGGAGATAAATATCTTGCTCCTTCGCCGAGACTTGGCGTGTTGGCGCACTCGCAGGCTTTTGTAGCTAAAAAAGAGGCCAGCGAGGAAGGTCAAGTGCTTGTCCCGTCCAATGGTTCCCCACTCGTAATCCCACCAATTATGATCCCGGGTTCCTTAACCAAATGCGAAGTGGGAATGTCAGCGGATTGGATGAGGCTTTCGGAGATTGCTTTTCTCCTGGTGCAACCCAGGAAATCAGGACTTATGGCAAACCTGGCTACAAGTTTTTCAAGCTTTGAACCCTAATTCGGTTTGGTCCCAGCCCTAACCTGGTCCACCATCACGGCATCAATTCACGGCAGGAAGCCCAATTCGAGGTACTCCTCCCTCTTCTCTCTACTTCCTCCCGATCCCCAGCGCTCGGCGGGATAGACATGAATGCCCTGCCTATTTTATTTTATTTTATTGTTTATTTAATCCTTTTGGATGTGGGATAACCCGCAGGGAGATTGTCACAAGGCTCCACATCCCATTGTCTCCTGTATTTGATGAATACCAGTGAATGAGCTGCCGCGCAAAAACTAATTACTTTTCTCAGTGTGGTTGCACAAGGGTTCCTCCGAACAAACGATAGCGCCTATGAGCAAACTTTCCCAATATGCGGAGTTTCGCTGCCCGCTCGGGTGATTGTATGGATACCCCGTACTAGCTATGCCAACGGCCACGCCTGGGTGAAGTATTCTTCCTTTGTTAAGCGTTGCAGCACAAACAGGGAGGAGGAGATATGCTTGGCATGGGCATGCTCGCTCTGACTCTCTTGACCCTGGCTAGAAGTAATATGGAACTCATACTGTATTTGCTGGACATCGACCATGGTCCCATCCTGTTAGCCTCAACCTCAATTAATGACCCTTGTTGACCTTGACCCAATTGACACAAGTTCTGCTATGATTGATGAGGGGGGGCCCCGAGCCAGCGTTGCAACCCCGCTGCCCAAGCCGAAGACCTGGAGTTTGTCCGTTTCTATACAGGCGATTTTAAAGATTCCTACATATAACGGGATATACCCCCGTTCGTTGGATGGAGCTTTTACCCCTTCCTTCTTCTCTTCTCAGGCCCAGCCCGCGAAGCGATATCCAAACCAACGGTTCACCTTGGTTCTCATACAATCGCGAGGATGGCTACATCCCAAGAAGTTGAGATTCAAAAGGCCGCTGGCAGCGGTTCATCTGACAAAGGTGCAGTTGCGGGCAGCAATGAGAAGGAAATAGGGGCCACTGTCTATACCAGTGACCATGACAGTCTCGAAAGCATTAATCGACAGGCGCCCACGCCAGACGAGATTGAAACCCTCCGCCGTGTTCCCGATAAAATCCCATGGCTTGCTTTCTCTATCGCCTTCGTCGAGTTGTGCGAACGGTTCTCTTACTATGGAACCATTGTCGTGTGTGAGTTTCACCACCCGATTCCAATGATGGCTCTGATATAACTACTAACACCCATGATGTACATAGTTGTGAACTTCATCCAGCGGGACCTGCCTGAAGGCTCCACCACTGGTGCTGGCGGCACTCATCGCACTCCTGGTGCCTTGGGCTTGGGGCAGCGGGCTTCCACTGGTCTAACTTTATGTAAGTGCTCTTTGGCTTAACGAGACCAAATCCAATTTGCCCTTAAATCTAACCGTTGGATGCAGTCAATTCTTTTTGGTCCTATGTTATGCCACTGGCTGGCGCCTATGTTGCCGATCAGTATTGGGGTCGCTTTAACACCATTATGTACTCCATCGCCGTCGCACTCGTCGGACACACGGTTTTGATCATTTCAGCAATCCCCCCCGTGCTGAAAAACCCCAATGGTGCCGTCGCGTGCTTTGCGGTTGGCCTTATCATCATGGGAGTGGGAACTGGTGGATTCAAGTAAGAATTTTTGTTTTCTCTTCAAACTAACCTTCTGTCGATGAATCCTCCAATCTAACCTATTTGTCATAGATCCAATATCTCCCCCCTGATTGCAGAGCAGTACACTGAGGAATACATGTTTATCAAGACGACGAAGAAAGGCGAGCGCGTGATTGTCGACCCCGCTGTCACTGTCTCCCGAATCTACCATTATTTCTATCTCATGATCAACATTGGAGCTCTCATTGGGCAAATCGCCATGGTTTACGCTGAGAAATATGTCGGCTTCTATCTCTCATTCCTCCTCCCCACTTGCATGTTCTGTTTGTGCCCAATGGTCCTCTATCTTCTGCGCAACAAATACAGCCGGCACAAGCCTGTTGGTTCGGTGTACGACAAAGCCTTTAAGGTATGGATGATGGCTATCAAGGGCCGGGTGTCATGGAACCCTGCGAGGACGTAAGTATCTCCATAGTTTGCCTGCTCTACCATTCACTTACAGATGAGGAACAGATACCGCAACTTCCACGACCCAGACATGTGGGAAAGAGTCAAGCCCAGCAACATTGCCAACAAGCCAGAATGGATGACATTTGACGATGCGTGGGTTGATGAGGTCCGCCGTGGTCTCAAAGCATGTGCCGTTTTCCTGTGGTACCCACTTTACTGTACGTACTATCCCATTCCTCCCCCTTGCCTATTTCGTTTTCTCTAACACGATACTTTCTCTCTAGGGCTTTCCTACAATCAAATGTTGAACAACCTCACATCCCAGGCCGCAACCATGTTGCTCAATGGAGTGCCTAACGACATCATCACCAACCTCAACCCTTTCACGCTCATCATTTTCATCCCTCTGCTTGACAGATTCTTCTACCCCCCGCTCCGAAAGCTTGGCATCAAGCTTACCCCTGTGAAGCGCATCACCATTGGCTTCTTCCTCGCAAGTTCCAGTATGATTGCTGCCACAGTAATTCAGTACTACATCTACAAACTGGGCCCTTGCGGGAAGGAAGCCAACGTATGCGCCGCAGACGATATCCCCGCCCCCATCTCCGTCTGGGTGCAAGCCGTCCCGTACGTACTTGGTGGTGTTTCCGAAATCTTTGCTTCGGTAACTAGTCTTGAGTACGCCTTCACCAAGGCGCCCAAGAACATGCGTTCCCTGGTCCAGGCCGTGGCCCTGTTCATGAATGCCTTCTCTGCCGCCCTTGGCCAAGCACTCGTCGGCCTGTCTGAGGATCCCCTGCTCGAGTGGAACTACGCTGTCACCGCCATCCTTGCCTTCGTCGGTGGTGTCGGCTTCTGGATCACCAACCGCAGTACCGATAAGGAAGAAGATACGCTTAATAACTTGCCGACTGGCGACTTTGAAACGCGCAACGATGATATTGAGCGGAAATTCGCTGAGAATTAGGATTAAGAAAGGAAAGAAAAAAGAACCAAAAAAATTTTGTAACTAAGTCGAGTTTTTTTGCTTCATTTTTTTCTTCATTTTTTTCTTCCTTTTGTGTCTTTTGTTTTTCCTTCTTCTCGCGATGTAAGCGGGAACCGGAACGGATGAGATGGTCTAGGACGTTAGGCATACACACCACACATGTGATTTATGTTTGATATCCTTTTTATTTTATACATATATCTCTTCTTCTTCCTTATTATTGACATGGAAATAGATTTTGACAAGTGTTTCATGTGTATATATATACGCATGTATCCGCCTACGTGTGTGTATAGCGTGGCCAATAGATACAGAAACCCCTATCAATTCTAGTTTTTTAACTATCGTTGACATAGCCGTAAGAACGACCGTAATGATACCATCTATTTTTTCAAAAACATCTTCTCAGTCTGATTCTTCCAAGATCGGGGGGGGTACGTCCTCTGTTATATACAAATAACATGCCCATTGTGATCGTAGAAGGAGCGATTGCAAGTTGCAATCATAGAAGTAGCGATCGCGGGGCTACAATAGGAAAGAAAATAATCGGCCCTAAGTGTGGGCGGAAGAAGGAAGGAATGGGGGGCAGAGGGTGGAGCGGAAGGTTAGGGGGGTGGAAAGCCAGGGGCTTCCACCAACACACTCGGAGTCTGTGACAATAATCCTAAAGATTTAAAATAATATTAAAATATACTCTAATTTTTTTTTATTTTTTTTTTATTTTATTTTATTTTTTTTTTTTATATGAAGAATAAAATTAAAATCAAATAAAATCATTGTTTTATTTTTATTTAATCATGGTTATATTCTAAGTTTTAACTATATAATCACATTCATATTTTTTCGATAATATATATCTCAGTTAAAATCAAGTCAAGAAATGTAAGAGATCAGATCAAATGAGATCAACCATAAAATATTTGATTAAAGCAGCTTCAAAATTCAAGATTTAAATAGATTTCTCCCCCTCCCCCCTCCCCGGCCCTCTCAAACAGGCTCAAAATTGTATTGACAATAACTGTAGATGCTCTTTTCTCAATGTATTGAATTTGAAAGGCATTTTTGAAGCAATAGAAAAAATATAGAATGAGGGAGATATCAAGGAAGAAAAGGGGTAAATATATGAGAGGCTCTCTGCACTGAGCCTCTAGGACACTAACTTCTTCTTAGATACTACTGTACATACATATAATTATTCACCCCTCACTATGTAATTTAAGGCGAGACAATTGGTGGTCAAGTAATAATCACGGAGCTAGAATAAAACAGCTAGATATCTCGCCTCCCTCGCACACTCCATCGCAACCGCACTTCACCCCTACTACATAAACCCTTTCATCTAATAAACCGCGGACATCACAAATAAGAGAGACAACGGAAAAGAAAATGGAAAAGTCCACTTTTCCGAATCTCTCATCGGAGCCCTAACGCTTACCTACCACTGGCAGTAGTTGACATTGATGCTCTTTTGATTACTGGTCCAGGAGCCACCATCTTTCTTGCCGTAGCACTCATATACAATTTGCCTACCAGCTTCGAAACAGTCTGACGGATTGTTGAATGCTCCAACATGCCCGACCCAAACCGTTCCTTTGTAAGTGATCTTCACGAACTCGTGGCATGGTTTATCATAGTAATTCGCGCAATAGTAGCTGAAGGCATTCATGGCCTCGTCCAGAGTCGCACATGGGTATCCCCCCGATCGGCTGTAGCATTCAGCCGCCAGTGCGTTAGAACCAAAGCTGAGCAGAGCGATTAACGCTGGGACGATAAACGCTGGGACGGAGAACCGCATGGTTGCGATCAATTGTTTAGCCTAATTGTCGTCCTAATGTTGTGGGATAATAGGCAAGGGCTTTTCGTGTCTTCAGACACACGGTCTCCTAGAACCACGAGCGGATCAGCTTCCAAGAACCAGAGATCATTTGACAGGGTGGGTGTTGCACATTCACAAGCAGCAATTCAGAAGTAGAGTAGCAGCTTCCTGGGATGTTGGAATAGGTCTAGGGGTCAGAGCGCTTGACGACGAGGGCATCTCAGACTGGGATGTGAGGTCAAGGCTTCGTAATTTATGTGGAGCCTGAGGCGAGGCATGGAGTTCGACATGTCTCTAATCACAGTGAAGAAGAATGTCCTGGTTCCTCGAAAGTAATTCTTCAAACATGATCCGATATACAATTCTCTTTGAATATTCGGTAACAGTCTCAACGCGATCCGGTACACACAAGCCGTAGTTTTGAGATCCAGGCACAGTGGAACGGCCCGCCGGAACCCAGGAAGGGCGGGAGGAACGTTGGGTCACGTCCTACTGCCGCCGATGCTGCTAACCTGCATTGCTCGATCCACAGTTGAACGACGAGCGAGTGGCGGAGGAATGGAACAGAGCGCGAGTTACGTATGACATTTGGGAAGGAAACGATCTTGGGAGAAATTGGAAGTTTCAGATCCATACCAAGGTGATTTCATCATGTGGGAATCTTCCAAGGTTTACCAGACAATAATTTAATACTTTTGGTGCATACCACCTAATGATGATGAACGGAGGAGCAAGATCGTAAACCGCGATGCCCCGATTGACCCTGCAGAGATTCTTGATACGTGTTGGCTGAGAACCCCGAGCCTTATTCACCATATAATTATTACCTGGTATTTTGCTACATGTACTGAATATGACAAGTATAAATTTCTCCAACCGCCCGCCCCGGAGACAATTGATATAAGAATCGGAGACAGGTCGGGTCGGGTTGCTAGAGCATTTCGGGCCGACCCCACGATCCACTAACTTAGAGAGAAAGGAGCCAAGGATTGAATGGCCACATCTAGACTGGCCGCCGGGATCATGAATTTCATGTTTGGTCTCATTTGGTCTGGTCCCATACATTTCTTGATGTGAATCCCACTGGGACTAATCATTAAATAAATATGCAAAGTGACTATATATCAGATCTTAAAATAAAATCATCACTTGAAAAAAATAAGAAAGTGATCTCATTTAATCTCATTTAATCTCATTCTTAGTATAAGGTTATTATTTTTAGACATTTTAAGGTTTTTTTTAGACTATTTTTAATTTTTTAAAAAGTAATACTTTTCAATAATACTTAAATAAGACTTAAAGTTATTTAAAGTAATAAAAATAATTTAAATTGAGAAGTGAAAATCATAATCTTATTTGAAAAATATAATAAGAGTAGATAATAAGTCTCACTGAGACAGTATAAGACTACTATTTAATGTTAGAACTGTGTAATGAGATCTGTTAAATTAATAATAAGACTATTAAAAATTCTGATTCTAATCTCAGACACAGTTACATAGTCAGTCTAGTTATATCTACTACAGCTCTCTTAGACTGACTATCAGAACTATGAATTTCATATTTAATCTTATTTAATCTGATCTTATATATTTCTTGATGTGAATTCTGCTGAGACTAGTCATTAAAAAAACATGTAAAGTAATCATATATAAGATCTTAAAATGAAATCATGACTTGAAAAAAATGAGAAAGTGATCTTATTTAATCTCATTTGATTTCATTCTTGATATAAAGTTACTATTTTTAGACATTTTAAGGTTTTTTTTAGACTATTTTTAATTTTTAAAAAAGTAACACTTTTTGATAATACTCAAATGAGATTTAAAGTTATTTAAAGTAATAAAAATAATTTAAATTGAGAAGTGAAAATCATAGTCTCATTTGAAAAATATGATAAGAGTAGACAGTAAGTTTCACTGAGACAGTATAAAACTACTATTAAATGTTAAAACTGTGTAATGAGATCAGTTGAATTAATAATAAGACTATTAAAAAATCTGATTCTGATCTCAGATATAGTTACATAATCAGTCTAAGCTAGACTGATCAGTGAGATTATGAATTTCACACTTGATTCTATTTGATCTGATCTCATACATTTCTTGGCGTGAATCCCGCTGAAACTGGCTATTAAAAAAACATGCAAAGTAACTATATATCAGATTTTAAAATGAGATCATGACTTGAAAAAAATGAGAAAGTGATCTCATTTAATCTCATTTAGTCTCATTCTTGGCATAAAGTTACTATTTTTAGACATTTTAAGGTTTTTTTTAGACTATTTTTAATTTTTTAAAAAGTAACACTTTTTGATAACACTCAAATGAGATATAAAGTCATTTAAAGTAATAAAAATAATTTAAATTAAGAAGTGAAAATCATGATCTCATTTGAAAAATGTGACAAGAGTAGACAGTAAGTCTCACTGCAACAGTATGAGACTACTATCTAATGTTAAAACTGTGTAATGAGATCAGTCAAATTGATAATAAAACTATTAAAAAATCTAGTTCTGATCTCAGATATAATCACATGATCAGTCTAGTCTAAGCTCTCTTCAGAAATAAATTTCTTATTAATAATCTTTTTTCTTTGTGTTTTCTTATAAGTAATGATTCTTTCTCTTTTTGAGAAGCATTGTTTACTACTGTTTTATTTTCTTTAAAAGAGAAGAATTCAGTTCTTTTCTTTCTTTCTTTTCTTTTTCTTTCTTTTCTTTCTTTCTTTTCTTTTTTCTTGTAAATAAAAATTCATGAAATAGAAGAGAAAAATCAGATTATTACTAGACTAATCAGAAAAATCACAAATTTCACATTTAATCTCATTTAATCTAATCTTATATATTTCTTAATATGAGTCTCATCAGAACTGAGTATTAAAAAAATCTGAAAATAAATCATTTCTTTCAGAAATGATATGAAAAATAACTAGATTTAATTCAAGAACAGTGAAATAAGAGTAATTTCTCAGAATAAATAATAAAAGCTAATTATTTTTTAAAAATTAAAATAAGACTGAGACTGAAGATTAAATTCAGTCTTATTTAATTTATTCAGTAATTACTTATATAATCAGAATTTAATAATAATTATTAATAATACTTCTGAAGTAACTAAATATATTCTTATATAAATTTATTCTTGACTTTTTTTATAAAAACTACACTTCTCTGATATACTGTAATTGAAAATATTAAACAATCTGATAATTCTATATTTTATAATTATAAGTTTCTTAATTATTTCTTATAATTGTTTTTGATAGTAGTAATAAATATCTCAGTTTAAGTTAAACTTTCACTTCATTCTTACTTTTATCAATGAAATTACTAGAATATTATATATTATTAGTATAATAGTTAAATATATAGTCTTAATAATTTTTTATAACTTTAGAATTAATTTAATATATAAATTTATTTAATTATCTTAAATATATCAGTTAAATTCAGTTTTATAAGTATATAGTTTTATCTGATTTTTAGTTATAATTAATATATATAAGTTCTGTTTTAAAGTTAGTATTATAGATCTATATAATATAAAGTGTTATCAAAGATTATTACTTACTATAAAATTATATTGTACTGCTTTTATATATTTAATATCTGCTTATTTAAATCTCTGATACTTAATACTACAGTAGTCTCAGATAGACTGATCAATGAGACTATGAATTTCACATTTAGTTTCATTTAATCTGATTTCATACATTTCTTAACATGAGTCTCACTAGAATCAAGTATTAAAAAAATCTGAAAATGAATCATTTCTGAGAGAAATGATGTGAAAAATGACCAGATTTAATTCAAGAACAGTGAATTGAGAGTAATTTCTCAGAATAAACTGTGAAAGATGATTATTCTTTCAAAATCAGAATAAGACTGAGACTGAAGATTAAAATCAGTCATTCAGTAATTACTTATATAATCAGAATTTAATACTAATTATTGATAATACTCATAAAATAGCTAAATACATTCTTGTGTAAGTTTATTCTTGACTTTTTTATGAAAACTACACTTCTCTGATATACTGTGATCAGAGGTATTAAACTGTCTGATAATTTTATATTTTATAATTATGAGTTTCTTGATTGTTTCTCCTTGTAATTGTCTCTGATAATAGTAATAAATATCTCAGCTTGAGTTGAACTTTTGCTTCATTTTTATCTCTGTCAATGAAATTATCAGAATATCATATATTATCAGTACAATAGTTGAATATATACTCTTAACAATTTTTTATAACTTTAGAATTGATTTAGTATGTAAATTTGTCAGATTATCTTGAAGATGGTAATTAAAATCAGTTTTACAGATATGTAGTTTTATCTGATTTTCAGTTATAATCAATGTATGCAAGTTCTGTTTCAAAGTTAGTATTATAGTTCTATGCAATATGAAGTATTATCAAAGATTGTTACTTACTAGGAAATTGTATTTCACTGTCTTCACATCTCTAATATCTACTTATTCAAATCTCTGATAGTTGATATTATAGTAGTTAGACTGGCTGGTAAGATTATGAATTTCACATTTGATCTCATTTAATCTGATCTCATACATTTCTTGACATGAGTCTCATCAGAACTAAGCATTAAAAAAATCTGAAAATGAATCATTTCTGAGAGAAATGACATGAAAAATGACCAGATTTAATGTAAGAACAGTGAAATGAGAGTAATTTCTCAGAATAAACTATAAAAGATAATTATTTTTTCAAAATCAGAATGAGACTGAGACTGAGAATCAAATTCAGTCTTATTCAGTTTATTCAGTGATTGCTTATATTATCAGAATTTAGTAACAATTATTGATAACACTCATGAAATAACTAAATACATTCTTGTGTAAGTTTAGTCTCTACTTTCTCATGAAAACTACACTTCTCTGATATACTATAATCAGAGGTATTAAACTGTCTGATAATTTCATGTGTTACAATTATAAGTTTCTTGATTATTTCTTCTTATAATTATTCTCAGTGATAGTAATAAATATCTCAGCTTGAGTTGAACTTTCACTTCATTCTCATCTCTGTCAATGAAATTATTAGAATATCACATATTATCAGTGTAACAGTTGAATATATACTTTCAACAATTTTTTATAACTCTAGAATTGATTTAATATGTAAATTTATCAGATTATCTTAAAGATAGCAGTCAAATTCAGTTTTATATATATATAGTTTTGCCTGATTTTCAGTTGTGATTAATGTATGCAAGTTCTGTTTCGAAGTTAGTATTATAGTTCTATATAATATAAAGTATTATCAAAAATCATTACTTACTAGAGAATTGTATTTCACTGTCTTTACATCTTTAATATCTACTTATTTAAATCTTTGATAGTTAACATTATAGTAGTCTCAGACTAATTTAATATATAAGTCTCATTTCTTCTCTGTTCAATCTTGAGAAGTGTAGATATTAACTTAATAGAAGAAATCTAGTAGAGCTGCTACAGCATAGTACTCTGTAAAAGATTTTTCAGTTTTGCTGTAATAATATATCAGTTTCTTTCTTACAGTACTAATAGCCTGTGCTATATAGACTGACCGTGTAACTAGACTGGCTACTGAGATCATGAATTTCATGTTTAATTTCATTTGATCTGATTTCATACATTTCTTGATGTGAATCCTGCTGAGACTAGTCATTTAAAAAACATGCAAAGTGACTATATATCAGATCTTAAAATGAAATCATGACTTGAAAAAAATGAGAAAGTAATCTCATTTGATTTTATTTAGTCTCATTCTTGGCATAAAGTTACTATTTTTAGACATTTTAAGGTTTTTTTAGACTATTTTTAATTTTTTAAAAAGTAACACTTTTTGATAATGCTTAAATGAGATTTAAAGTCATTTAAAGCAATAAAAATAATTTAAATTGAGAAGTGAAAATCATGATCTCATTTGAAAAATGTAATAAGAGTAGATAGTAAGTCTCACTGAGACAGTATAAGACTACTATTTAATGTTAAAACTGTGTAATGAGATCAGTTAAATTAGTAATGAAACTATCAAAAAATCTGGTTCTGATCTCAGACATGGTCACACGGTCAGTCTACATGTAATCATGTCTGAAACCAGGATCAGAATATTTGATAGTCTTATTATCAATTCAACTGATCTTATTACACAGTTTAAATATTAGATAGTAGTTTTATACTGTTCTAGTGAAACTTAGTATCTACTCTTATTACATTTTTCAAATGAAACCATGATTTTCACTTCTTAATTTAAATTATTTTTATTGCTTTAAATGACTTTAAATCTCATTTAAGTGTTATCAAAAAGTGTTACTTTTTAAAAGATTAAAAATAATCTAAAAAAAACCTTAAAATGTCTAAAAATAGTAACTTTATACTAAGAATGAGACTAAATGAGATTAAATGAGATCACTTTCTCATTTTTTTCAAGTCATGATTTCATTTTGAGATTTGATATATAGTCACTTTGCATGTTTTTTAAATGACTAGTCTTAGTGAGATTCACATCAAGAAATGTATAAGATCAGATTAAATGAAATTAAATATGAAATTTATAATCTCAGCAGTCAGTCTAGTGCTATAGCATCATTTCAGACTGAATTTCTTTTTAAGTGATTTAACTACTTCTTAAGATGAGTAAATAAACTGTTATACACTTATCAGGCTGACTGCAGCATTAATATACAAGTGATTAAGACTGTCTTCATTGTCTTATAAAACTGAAACAGTAAATTAATCATATATTTTAACTGAGTTCACTTTATATCAGAAAGTTTCAATGTCTGAATCTTTTCTTAATCAGAGTATTACATTCAATGATCAATTATCTGATGTAATTAAAGAGTCTGAATATCTTATATATTAAACTTTATTATATTTATATTCTGTATCATATTCAGTCATGTAACTGATTTGTTTATTTATTCAATATTATGAAATTATTATTATTATTTAGAGAAGATATAAATTACATTAAAAATGTTTCAAATCTATGATATTTAAATTATTAGTCAATCTATTCAAAATTAACAGTAGTGTTATCAAAAAGTATTATCAAAAAGCAATATTAAAAAGTGTTATTAAAAAACATTATTTTTTATAAAATGAATACAAAAGATACTTGAGTAATTACTTTTATCTCATTCTCATCTCAAGAATTAGTTGTCTCATTATGTATTATCTCAATATTAAGATTCTCTATCAGTGTTTGTATCACAAGTTAAATCACATGAGCAATGCAGGAAATATGACCTTATTTATCATTTCAGAAATACAAAGTTAAATTTTACTTCAAGTTCTTTATCATAGTGTAGTTATTCACAGCATTATCAGTTGTAATTGTAAGAAGACTGAGACTTATATCTTAATAGTCATTTTTAATCACTGTTATTAATATCTCTGTTATATAATCCTCAGTATAACTACTGATCAATGCTTCAAATTTAATTAATATCTCTTAATAAGTTCAGTTCTTATCAATGTAATAACATATAACTCTTATAAATGCAAGATTGTTTGTACTAGTTTATATATTTACTGTAAGAGACACTCTTCAATGATTCTTCAACTCTGATTCTAGATATTGTATATTGATTTTGTAATATATCTCAAGATTGAATCAAAGTCATAATCAATGTGAAATATAAAAACTTAAATTAAGTATTTAAAGAAGTGTTTGAAATTCGAGATTTTCAATTAATTAAAGAGAAAGATTCAGAGATATACACATGTAAAGTAATTATTTACAGAAGTTATCAGATAAGAGTTATGAAATCAGAGTACTAATATATAACTGTTTTCATATGATTTTTTTCAAATTAAAAAGTTAGTATTATTAAAACTCATTATCTGATAGAGTAACTTATCAGCTCAGTAGTAATTTTCTGATTATTTTTCTTTTATTATCTGTATTCTGATGACTTTAGATATTAGAAAATTTCATCAGAGTTATAATTAGTTTATAATGAATATTTTTGAATAAAGTTATAGTAATTATAGTAGAGAGATAACTCTTTAGTAATTTATAATATAATCTGTTGATAATTATTTCATAGTTCATCTCAATGTTTATATTGAGTTTTTCATAAATTTTATAACCTGAAATCAGATGTGAAGAATGAAGTAACTATTTATTATAATTAAAAAGAAGTATTCTATATTGAATTGTAAATAATATAGACTTTGTAATTTATAGTAATTTCTTAAAGAGTTTGTAAATCTTTAATAGAAGTGAAAGAAGTGAAAGAAGTGAATTCAGAAGACATAATAAAGATTTAAGAAAGATAATAATTTATTTTTAATAAAGATAATAACTAATCACTGATGTATATAAGAAGAATTATTATAAGAGAAAATAATCTTCTTTCTTAACTTAGTTATAATTTTAGTACTAACTTAGATTGAATATTATTAATATATAAAAGTAAATAAACAATCTTAATTAATCTCTGTTATATTTCTTGAAATATATTAATATTGTAAAAGAGAGTATTATCAAATTGCATTATTAAATGATGTGACGGGCTGCGCCCGATCAATTATATAGACTATTCCGTTACACTCTATAGATTTCTACTGCTCTCGATCGCTGATTCTCGGCCGCCATGAATGCGTATGTTCCGATCAGTTATTCTCAAACATGTATACTCTGATTCTCAGCCATTCTTAATCACTGATTCTCAGCTGCTATGAACATGTGTAAATTCTTTCACTCTGAAGCTTCACTGTGTACATCATCACATACCTGTATAAATATTCACTTCAATTGCTGATTTTTGTACTTTCTCTTTCTTTTTCTTCTTTAATGTTTTTCACTTTGTTATATAAGATCTATTTATTATACTGATCTATTCAGTGTAGATCTCTTACACTTGAAAAACATTCATTATCTTCTTATTAAAAATGATTATTCATGTATTATTTTCTCATCAGAAATAATTATTCATTAAGAAGATATCTGAATGTGTAATGATATATAAGAAAGAGAAACAGTTAAGTAGATAATAAGTTCTTAAATAGAAGCTTACTTATCAGTCACTCTGACTCTGTAATAAGATTTTACAAAGAGAATATTAGTGAAAGACCTGAGAGTTCTGACACTCAGATATATAAGATATTTATACAATTACACTTTCTCAGATTTCACAAATATTACACATTCAATAAATGACATGTCTAATGCTAATATGAGAGAACTCTTAAATATAAGTATAGAAGTGATATCACAGTGACTCTGAGCAATATTGAAATTACAATAATAACAGATAGCAGATATACATGCAACTTAACAACTTTAATACAAGGAAATTCAATGATTAATTTAACAGAGAACTCACACAACTTCAACATCTACAGAATTGAATATAAAAGCACTGAAGAAACACTTAGATACTTCTGTATATTTCAATACTTCTAACCCCACTCTCTACTCATCATGAAGAATGAAAATGCTCACAAAACTAAGTGTAGATGAAGATGTTATCAGTTTATTAACTAAGAAAGATTAATATATCAATAACCAGTTGAAGAATCATATAAAATAGAATTTTCATTTATGAATGAAAGCATGTGAACTCATGTTGTATATATCTGACAATATTATCAAACATCTTGATATTCTGTTTCTAGACACTGTCATATAACAGAAAGTGTTAGATTGATTATAGAGTGTCTAACAGAGAAACACTTCTCTTACAACATTTATTTCTGACTTTGACACTCAGATCTTAGAAGCAGGTGATCAATCTTGAGAGAATTGAATAAAGATTAGCATGCTCAAGAAGGCATTGACTTTTAAGCTCTTACAGACTCTTGTAAGTGTAAATAAAGATCTGACTTATGAAGGCTTCTGTACACAACTTCAGACATTGAATGACTGTCTTATCAAGCTCAAGAGTATACAGAACAGTGACAGAAAACATTACATTACTCTTACACCTGCACTGGAGAGAAGTAACAGCAATGATACAGATATTATAAACTGAATAGATTAAAATGCCTATGCATAAGTAAGAGTTTCTGTCATTTAAACAGGCTTCTGAGTTTCTAGAATCACTTCTGAAGAAGTTACTGATTGACATTAATATAAAGTATGCATCAACTGTAACTGATCAGAACATATCACTTTTAACTGTTAATTGACCTATGTGTCTTCTCACTTAAGAGAAAGATCAGTGCCTTCTCATTCAAAGAATGAATCAGTGTCTGTTCATGTCAACCACATTACAGTGAAGAAAGATTCAGAAGATAACTATGAAAATACTCTGATGAAACAGGGAAAACATTAACTTCTGTTCAAATTCACAAACAGAAGCTTGAAGAGGTTGAATGATAATAATTTGAAGAGAAAATGACAATGAATGTGATTCTTGTATCTACTGTGATTGATAACATGTATAATATGAAAGCTATAATAGACAGCAGTCTATGTCACTATGCAATGATAAAATCTTCAGTTGTAAGATATCATAATCTTCAGTATATTCTCTTATCAAAACCCTGACTTCTTGCAGAATTTGATGATTAAAAAGATATTTACATCTGTTACATGATAAAACTAAACATAGATGTTAAAGAACATCAATGTGAAGATGCCTATATATATGAAGTTAATAATCTCAATTATAATCTTGTGTTAGAACTTGTCTAGCTATCTGAACAAGGCATCTTGTTGAATGCTTAAAACAGAAGCTTGATATTCTCTAACAATGATAGAATTCATGAAGATAATATTCACAAGACTATGAATCTTACACAGATCTCTGTCAACACTTACAAAATACTTTGAAAAAGAAGTCATTATCAAAACTGTTAACAGAGTCACTGATAAAATCACTGATAGTAGAATTATATATCAATCTATTTCACCAGTGTGATCAATATTAAAAAGACTCTAGAAAAGTTATTCTGTGCTACAATAACAGATTCTTGTACAAAACTCTCTTAATAATATCATGAATATCTAGATATCTTCTGACAAGATAATAATGTTACAAATCTACCTTTCTTAGAAGGTTCAGCAGTGAGTCACAGTATTAAGTTGAAAAAGAAGAATGATAAGAATTCTGAATCATTATGAGACTCTCTTTATAACATGTTCTGAGATGAACTTCTTCTTCTTCAAAAGACACTCAATAATCTGTTGAATAAAGAATTCATACATATTAGCAACTCTTTCATCACAGCCTCTATTCTGTTTGCATTGAAGTCAGATGAAGAATGCTGATTCTGCATGAATTATCAAGAATTGAATAGATTAATGAAGAAGAACTGTTATTCTTTATCTCTTATCAATAAAACTCTAGCTCATATTGAACAAGCTCAATAATTTATAAAGTTAGATATTATCACTGTGTTTCATAAGATCTGCAACACTGAAGAAGATGAGTGGCTTACAGCATTCTAAACACAATATAATCTCTTTGAATGAGTAGTCACACTCTTTGAACTGGCTAACACTCTTAGTACATTTCAGAAGTATATTAACTAAGCACTCTGAGATTTTCTTAATGAATTTACATCTGTATATCTCAATGACATTCTCATCTTCACTGATGAGTTCAGGAAAGAATATCAAGAACATGTATGAAAGATATTACCATGACTACAGAAAGCAGAACTATCAATAGACATAGACAAGTGTGATTTTGAGATTAAAAGTACAAAATATCTAGGCTTTATCATAGAAGCTGGTAAGAAAATTCAAATAAATTCTGAGAAGATGTCTGCTATTCTTGAATAAGAGGCTCTGTGCACTGTGAAAGATGTATAAAGCTTCATCAGATTCACTAACTTCTATCAGTAATTTATATAAAACTTCTCAGATATTATGAGATCACTTACAGAACTCACTAAGAAGAACTCAGTAATTCAATAATCAGTGAACACTGAAGCTGCATTTATACAGATAAAGAAGATGTTTATTAATACTTCTCTGTTAATAACATTCAATTCTGATTATAAAACAGTTGTTGAAGCTGATTTCTCTGACTATGTCATAGAAGAAGCTATATTGTAATATGATAATGAAGATGTCTTATAATTATACATCTTCATGTTTACAAACAAGTGAACTATCTAAGAAGAAAGAATATGAACAGCATTTGAAGAGAATTTCTATAATCAATATAGAAGACTCTATTCTGATTTATTCAGATAGCTTCAAAAATGAGAATTTGAATAGATTAGGCGCAGGCATTGCTTATACTGAAGATAATATCAATTTTACCTCAGATTTCTGGAATTTAGACTGTGAATCTGAAGTCTTTGATGCTGAACAATTTGCAATAGTGAAAGCTTTCAAACTTATTAAAATAAAATCTAATAAAAGAGAAAATAGTTTGAAAGAGATATGAATATTTTCTGATAGTCAAGCTGCTTTAAAAAGACTTAGAAATAGTCAGATTTATAATAATTAAATGAATCTTGAACTGATCTTAAACTCTGTTTTGAAAATTCAAAAAAGAATAATATCAAAGCTGCTAATTCATCTGCACTGAGTTTCTACTTATATGAATATTCATGGCAATGAATTGACTGATTCAGCTGTAAAAAAGAGTTCAGAATTAAGCAGATCTATTCAAAAAATTATATTCTGATCTTTTATAAAGAGAAAAATAAAAGAATCTTGTTTAGATAAGTGAAATGAAAGCTAGCAGAAATAAAAGAAGAGTATACATTACTCAAGATTTGAAACAAAACTCAAGTGAAAATCTTGTTCAATTAAATGTAAAAAGAAAATATTCTCATCTATAATACAGCTGAAACTAGGACATGGCTATTTTAAATCTTATATACAAAGATTTGATGATAGATTTGACTTAATAGAATGCTTATCCTGCAATGTAAATGAGAATTCTAAGTATATTGTAATACACTGTGCATTATACAATAGTCTCAGAGCCAGATTGAATAAGAAGTATAATTTAAATCAATTAAATATGAGATTCTTATTCTCAACTGAGACAGGAATTAAATACTTAATAGACTTTCTATCAGAAACTCAAGCAGCTACAAGAAAATAGCTAAATTCAGAAATATCTGAATTTGAAGAGAAGGAAATTAACCAGATATAGTCTGTTAAAACAGCTATATACTATCTTTTAATAATTTGTTTTATTACAGTCTCTCTTTACTTTATCTTTTTCTTTCAATTCTCTTTCTATCTATCTAGTTAATGTGTCTATAATACAGCTGAAACTAGAACATGACTATTTCAAATCTTATATACAAAGATTTGATGATAGATTTGATTCAATAGAATACTCATTCTGCAACACAAATGAGAATTCTGAGTATATTGTAATGCACTGTGTATTATACAGGAATGTATAATAGTTAACTTTACAGATATAGAAAAAACCCTGAGAACTAAAAGTTCTCAGATAGATGTTATAGTCTCTAACTGTATACATCTATAATTAAAGAAGAATAATAATAATAATAATAATACATCTTCATGTCTAAGAAACTGAGTTCTGCTAAATGTAATTATAAGATCTATGATAATTATTATTATTATTATTATTATTCTTTCATTATACTCATATGCAAGCGGAGCTTATAATGAGTCCTTGCGTGATGTTAAATACAGGTCAAGTGTTGATTATACAGGAGGAAATACAGGTGTTGAGATCATGTCAAGATAACAAGAACATAGGAAAATACAAGGAAGTGACAATTAGATACATGCAATAATAACTTCTCAGCCCAGGAACATAGAGTGATTCATTGAAGCAATTTGTACACCTCTGTATTTATTAGAAACCTGAGGCGCTTGAGTGCCGGATTTAATATATCCCCTGCGAGTTTCGAACCCACGTGTCTTGATTTCCCACGCCAAGGCGCTACTGGGTGGCCGCATTAACCATTCAGCCACCGGGGCATCAGAAACTTCTCACAATTATACACTATCTAGAAGAATGAGACTAGACTGACCGTGTGACCGTGTCTGAGACCAGGACCAGATTTTTTGATAGTTTCATTACCAATTTGACTGATTCTATTACACAGTTTTAACATTAGATAGTAGTTTCATACTGTTTCAGTGAGACTTACTGTCTACTCTTATTACATTTTTCAAATAGAATCATGATTTTCACTTCTCAATTTAAATTATTTTTATTGCTTTAAATGACTTTGAATCTCATTTGAGCATTATCAAAAAGTGTTACTTTTTAAAAAATTAAAAATAGTCTAAAAAAAACCTTAAAATGTCTAAAAATAGTAACTTTATATCAAGAATGAGACTAAATGAGATTAAATGAGATTACTTTCTCATTTTTTTCAAGTCATGATTTCATTTTAAGATCTGATATATAGTCACTTTATATGTTTTTTTAATAGCCAGTCCCAGCGGGATTCACGCCAAGAAATGTATAAGATCAGATTAAATGAGATCAAATGTGAAATTCATAATCTCAGTGACCAGTCTAAATAAGACTCTAAACTCTGAAGTGTCTCTGATTTTGAGATAATTACAGATCATAAGAATCTCAAATACTTCACAACTATCTGTAAACTCACTGAATAATAAATGTGATAATTCAAGTTTCTAAGTCACTTTTATTTTACAATACACTACTGTCTCAGCAGTAAGAACTCAATGACAGATACTCTTTCATAATAAGAATAAGATATGTTATCTGATGTAACAGACATGTGCTGAATGAATTGAGAATAGACTGGCCGCTGAGATCATGAATTTCATGTTTGGTTCCATTTGATCTGATCTCATACATTTCTTGGCGTGAATTCTGCTGAGACTGGCTATCAAAAAAACATGTAAAGTGACTATATATCAGATCTTAAAATGGAACCATGACTTGAAAAAAATGAGAAAGTAATCTCATTTGGTCCTATTTAGTTCCATTCTTAGCATAAAGTTACTATTTTTAGACATTTTAAGGTTTTTTTTAGACTATTTTTAATTTTTTAAAAAGTAACGCTTTTTGGTAACACTCAAATGAGATTTAAAGTCATTTAAAGCAATAAAAATAATTTAAATTGAGAAGTGGAAAATCATGATCTCATTTGAAAAATGTGATAAGAGTAGACAGTAAGTCTCACTGAGACAGTATGAGACTACTATCTAATGTTAAAACTGTGTAATGAGATCAGTCAAATTGGTAATAAGACTATCAAAAAATCTGGTCCTGGTCTCAGACACGGTCACACGGTCAGTCTAATTGAGAATATCAGCTCTTGAACCTGAAGATATTAGTTGATTATAATGAGATTATTAATAGCACTATACACACTTCTCTGATTAGAACACTCTCTTATCAAACTTACACTAATATCTTCACTTCTTCTACACTGAATAAACTGTGATATACAGCAGCTCAGTCTGATGAACTTCTTTAAACTCTCACTGAAGTAGTATAATAAGAAGTATCTTGATTTCCTTCAGAATTACATATAAAGATCAACATCTCAGAATGTTTAATAGGTGACAGAAATACTCTGCAATTTTATGAATGATGCTGAGTCTCTCACTCTGAACTCTTACACAGTTGAATAATGCAAGAGATGCATGACTTACATATAACTGACTATTCAGACTGTGAATAACTGTATAGAATAATCTTCTAAGAGTTCTACTGATCTGAGATATTAAAGAAGTGTATATAGTATTATAAGCTATTTTATCTTGATCAACTAATATTCTCAGATTTAAGAGCTAATGCTCTCAGTTCATTCAGTAAGTATTCATTACATTGAATGATATATCTTACTCTTATTCTAAGAGAGCATCTGTCATTGAGTTCTGACTGTCAGAATGATAGTGTATTGTAAAATAAAAGTAGCTTAAGAACTCAGATTATTGTATCTGCTGTTCAGTGAGTTTACAGATAGTTATAAAGTACTTGAGATTCTTATAATCTGTAATTATCTTAAATTCAGAGATACTTTGAAGTTCAGAGTCTCATTCTTCTAGATAGTATATAATTGTAAGAAGTTTCTTATTATAGATCTCATAATTACATTCAGCAGAACTTAGTTTCTTAGATATAAAGATATATAATTGTAAGATATCTTTATCATTATATTGCAATATAGCTTCTTCTGTGATATAGTTAGAGAAATCAGCTTCAATAACTGTTTTATAATTAAGATTAAATATTATTAACAGAGAGATGTTGATGAACATCTTCTTTATTTATATGAATACAGCTTCAGTGTTCACTAATCACTGAAATACTAAGTTCTTCTTAATAAGTTCTGTAAGTGATCTTGTAATATCTGAGAAGTTTTGTATAAATTGCTGATAGAAGTTAGTAAATTTAATGAAGCTTTATACATCTTTCACAGTATATGAAGCTTCTTATTCAAGAATGACAGAGACTTTCTTATAATTCATTTAAATTCTCTTGTCAGCTTCTATGATAAAATTCAGATATTTAATACTCTTGACTTTAAAATTATACTTATGAATATCTATCAGTAGTTCTACTTCTTGTAGTTATTATAATGTCTTCTGTACATGTTCTTGATATTCTTTTCTTAACTCATCAGTGAAGATGAGAATATTATCAAGATATACAGATATGAATTTACTAAGAAAATCTTAGAGTGCTCAGTTGATATACTTCTGAAATGTACTGAGAGCATTAGTCAGTCTGAAGAGAGTGACTACTTATTCAAAGAGATTATATTATGTTTGAAATACTGTAAGTTACTCATCTTTTTCAGTAATACAGATCTTGTGAAACACAGTAATAATATCTAACTTTGTAAATCATTGAGCTTGTCTGATATGAGCTAAGATTTCATTGATAAGAGATAGAGAATAGCAGTCTTTCTTTATTAATCTATTCAGTTCTTAATAGTTCACACAGAATCAGAGTTCTTTATCTGATTTCTTTGTAAAGAGAATAAAAACTGCAGTGAAAGAGTTATTAATATATATGAATTCTTTATTCAACAGATCATTAAGTGTCTTTCAAAGAAGAAGAAGTTCATCTCAGAACATATTATAAAGAGAGTTCTATAACAGTTCAAAGTCTTTATCATTCTTCTTTTCTAACTTAATATTGTGATTCACTTCTGAATCTCATAAGACAGATATGTTTATAATGTTGTCTTATCAGAAGACATCTAGATATTCATGATATTATTAAGAGACTTTGATATGAGAATCTGTTATTATAGTATAGAATAACTTTTCTAGAGCTTTTTTTTAATATCAGTCAGACTGATGAAATAGATTACTACATGATTCTGCTATCAGTGATCTTTTCAGTAACTTCTTTTTCAGAGCATTTTATAGATATTGACAGAGATCTGTGTTAGATTCATAGTCTTATAAATATTATCTTTATGAACTCTATTATGGTTAGAGAATATTAAGGTTCTATTTTACACATTTAATAAGATGCCTTGTTCAGATAGTCAGACAAGTTCTAATATAAAATTATAATTCAGATTATTAACTTCATATGTATAGATATCTTGACATTAATATTCTCTAATATCTATGTTTAGTTTTATTATGTAACAGATGCAAACATCTTTTAAATTATTAAATTCTGCAAAAAGTCAAGGTTTTAATAAGAAGATACACTGAATATTATAATATCTTACAACTGAAGATTTAATTATTGCATAGTGATATAGATCACTGTCTATCATGTTTTTCATATTATACATGTTATTAATCACAGTAGATATAAGAATTGCATTTATTATTATTTTCTCTTTAAATCATTGTCATCTGACCTCTTCAAGCTTTTATTTATGAATTTGAACAGAAGCTAATCTTTTCTCTGTTTTATTAAGACATTCTTATAGTTGTCTTTTAAATCTTTCTTCAATACAATATGATTAACACAGACAGGCAGCCCCGGTGGCCGAATGATTAATGCGGCCACCCAGTAGCGCCTTGGCGTGGGAAATCAAGGCGCGTGAGTTCGAAACCCGCAGGGGATACATTAAATCTGGAACTCAAGCACCTCAGGTTTCTAATAAATACAGAGGTGTACAAATCACTTCAATGAATCACTCTATGTTTCTGAGCTGGAAAGTTATTATTGCATGTATCTAATTGTCACTTCTTTGTATTTTTCTATATTCTTATTATCTTGACATGATCTCATCACTTGTATTTCCTTCTGTATAATCAACACTTGATCTGTATTTAACATTACATAAGAACTCATTATAAGCTCTGCTTGTATATAAGTATAATGAAAGAATAATAATAATAATAATAATAACACAGACAGGCACTGATTCATTCTTTAAGTAAGAAGACACTGATCTTTCTCTTGAATGAGAAGATATATAGATTAATTAACAGTTCAAAGTAATATATTCTGATTAATTACAGTTGATATATACTTCATGTTGATATCAGTCAGTGACTTCTTTGAAAGTGATCTCAGAAACTCAGAAGCCTGTTTAAACAGTCAAGACTCTTGCTTATGTGTAGATATTTAAGTCTACTCAGTTCATAGTATCTGTATTATTGTTATTATTCTTCAGTGTAAATGTATATATAACTGAGATGTAATATCTTCTATCACTGTTCTATATAGTCTTAAGCTTGATAAGATAGTTATTCAATGTTCAGAGTTGTGTACAGAAGTCTTTATAAGTCAGATCTTTATTTACACTTATAAAACTCTGTAAGAGTTTAAAAGTTAATATCTTCTTAAGTATGTTAATCTTTATCTGATTCTTTCAAGAATAATCACCTGCTTCTAGAATCTTGATATTAAAGTCAGAGATAAATGTTGTAAGAGAAGTGTTTCTCTGTTAGATACTCTGTAATCACTTTAATACTTTCTATTACATAGCAGTGTCTTGAAACAGAATATCAAGATATTTGATAATGTTATCAGATGTTTACAACACTAATTTACATACTTTTATTTATGAATGAAACTTCTGTTTTGTATAATTCTTCAACTATTCATTGATATATTAATCTTGATTAGTTAATAAACTGATAATATCTTTATCTACACTTAGTTTCATGAGCATTTTCATTCTTTATAATGAGTAGAGAGTGAGATCAGAAGTATTAAAATATGTGAGAGTATTTAAGTATTCTTTCAGCACTTTTGTATTTGATTCTATAGGTGTTAAAATTGCATGAGTTAATTATTGAATTTTCTCATATTCAAGTTGTTGAGTAGCATGAATGTCAGCTATTTATTACTGTTGTAATTTCAACATTACTTAAAGTCACTGTAATATCATGTCTATACTTGCATTTGCGAGTTCTTTTATATTGTCATTAGACAACTTGTTCATTGAATATGTGATATCTAGACTGGCCGCCAGAATTATGAATTTCATGTTTGATTTCATTTGGTCTGATCTCATACATTTCTTGGCGTGAATCCCGCTGGGACTGGCTATCAAAAAAACATGTAAAGTGACTATATGTCAGATCTTAAAATGGAACCATGACTTGAAAAAAATGAGAAAGTGATCTCATTTGATCTCATTTAGTTTCATTCTTGATATAAAGTTACTATTTTTAGACATTTTAAGGTTTTTTTTAGACTATTTTTAATTTTTTAAAAAGTAACACTTTTTGATAATACTCAAATGAGATTTAAAGTCATTTAAAGCAATAAAAATAATTTAAATTGAGAAGTGGAAATCATGATCTCATTTGGAAAATGTGATAAGAGTAGACAGTAAGTCTCACTGAGACAGTATGAGACTACTATCTAATGATAAAACCGTGTAATGAGATCAGTCGAATTGGTAATGGAACTATCAAAAAATCTAGTCCTGGTCTCAGACACGGTTACACGGTCAGTCTAGTGATATCTATAGAAGTGTAATTATATAAATATCTCATACATCTGAGATGTGAGAACTCTCAGATCATTCACTGATATTCTTTATTATCTATAAGGTCTTATTACGGGGTCAGAGTAGCTAGTGAGCAAGCTTCTATCTGAGAACTCAGTATCTGCTTAACTGGTTATTTCTCTATTTCTTACATGTTGTTATACATTTGAATATCTTCTTAATGAGTAATTATTTCCAATGAGAAGATAATAAGTGTGAATAATCATTTCTAATAAGAAGATGATGAACATTTTTCAAGTATAAGAGGCCTACACTAAATAGATCAGTATAATAAATAGATCTTATATAACAAAGTGAAAAACATTAAAGAAGGAAAAGAAAGAGAAAGTGTGAGAATCAGTAATCAGAGTAAATATTTATACATGTATGTAGTGACATACACAGTGAAGCTTCAGAGTGAAAGAATTTATACATGTTCATAACAGCCGAGGATCGGCGATTGAGAATAGCTGAGAATCGGAGCATACATATTTGAGAATGAAGAAGTAGAAATAGACTGACTACTGAGACTATGAATTTCACATTTTATCTCATTTAATCTGGTTTCATACATTTCTTGATGTGAATTCTGCTGAGACTAGTCATTTAAAAAACCTGCAAAGTAACTATATATCAAATCTCAAAATGAAACCATGACTTGAAAAAAATGAGAAAGTGGTCTCATTTGATCTCATTTAGTTTCATTCTTGATATAAAGTTACTATTTTCAGACATTTTAAGGTTTTTTTTAGACTATTTTTAATTTTTTAAAAAGTAATACTTTTTGATAACAATTAAATAAGATTTAAAGTCATTTAAAGCAATAAAAATAATTTAAAATAAGAAGTGAAAATCATGATCTCATTTGAAAAATGTAATAAGAGTAGACAGTAAGTCTCACTGAGACAGTATAAGACTACTATCTAATGTTAAAATCATGTAATGAGATCAGTTGAATTGGTAATAAGACTATCAAAAAATCTGGTCCTGGTCTCAGACACGGTCACACGGTCAGTCTAAGTAGGAATCTGTAAAGTATAACGGAATAGTCTATATAATTGATCGAGCGCAGCCCGTCACAGATTCTATTATAGACATTAAGAAGTTTCAGTAGATTTTTCTACAATTCTTTTATAAGATGATAGAGAAATAATAGTTGCAGTTTCAGACAAAGTGTCTGATGCTATTTAATATCTCAGATCAGTAGAATTCTTAAGAGATTATTTAATACAGTTATTTATAATCTGAATAATCAGTTATATATAAATTATGCATCTCTTGCATTATTCAAGTGTGTAAGAGTGCAGACTGAGAGACTCAGTATCATTCACAGAATTGCAGAGTATTATTATTATCAATTAAGTATTCTGAGATGTCAGTTCTTATATGTAGTTCTGAGAGAAATCAGAGTGCTTCTTAATATACTGCTTTAATAAGTACTTAAAGAAGTTTATCAGTTTGAGCTATTATATATCATAATTTATTGAGTGTAGATTCAGAAGAAGAGAGTGTTCTAATCAGAGAAATATATATAGTGTTATGAGTTATTTCATTATAATTAACTAGTATTTTCAGGTTCAATTGTCAGTACTCTCAGTTTATTCAGTGAGTATCTGTCATATTGAAAGATATATCTTACTCTCATTATAAGAGAGTATCTGTTATCAAGTTCTGACTACTGAGATGATAGTATATAGTGAAATGAAAACAGCTTAATAACTCAGATTATTGCATCTGTTATTTAATAAGCTTATAAGTAATTATGAAATACTTGAGATTCTTATGATTTGTGATTATCTTAAATTTGAAGATACTTTAGAGCTCAGAGTCTTATTCTTTTAGATAGTATATAATTATGATAAGATTCTTATTATAGATCTTATAATTGCATTCAACAGAACTTAGTTTCTTAGATATAAAGATACATAATTATAAGATACTTTTATTATCATATTATAATATAGCTTCTTCTGTGATATAGTTAAAGAAATCAGCTTCAATAACTATCTCACACTCTGAATCAAATGTTATCAGTAGAGAGATATTAATGAACATCTTTTTCATCTGTATAAATGCAGCTTCAGTGTCTGCTGACTATTAAAATACTGAATTCTTCTTAATAACTTCTGTGAGTAATTTAGTGATATCTGAGAAATTTCATATAAATCACTAATAAAAGTTAGTGAATTCAATGAAGCTTTATACATCTTTTACAGTATGTAGAGTCTTTCATTTCAGAATAGCAGAGATCTTCTCAGAATTTATTCAGATTCTCTTATCAGCTTCTATAATAAAATCTAAATACTTTACACTCTTAACTTTAAAATTACACTTGTGTATATCTATCAGTAGTTCTGCTTTTTATAGTTGTAATAATACTCTTTATATATATTTCTGATGTTCTTTTCTGAACTTATCAGTGAAGATGAGAATGTTATTAAGATAAGCAGATACAAACTTATTAAGAAAATCTGAGAGTACTTAGTTAATATACTTGTAAAATATACTGAAGACATTAGTTAGTCTCAAGAATGTAACTACTCATTCAAAGAGATTATATTATATTTGAAATGCTGTAAGTCATTTGTCTTCTTCAGTAATACAAATCTTATGAAATATAATAACACATCTAGTTTTATAAATCATTGAGCTTGTCTGATTTATGCTAGAGTTTCATTGATAAGAGATAAGAAATAACAGTCTTTCTTTATTAATCTGTTCAGTTCTTCATAGTTTATATAGAATCAGAGTTCTTTATCTGATTTCTTTGCAAAGAGAATAGAAGCTGCAGTGAAAGAGTTGCTAATATATATGAATTTACTATTTAACAGATCATTGAGTATCTTCTGAAGAAGAAGAAGTTCATCTCAGAATATATTATTAAGAGAGTCTTACAGTGACTCAGAATTCTTACTATTCTTCTTTTATAACTTAATACTGTTATTTACTTCTGAGTCTTATAAGAGAAGTATATTTATAATATTATCTTATCAGAAGACATCTAGATAGTCATGATATTATTAAGAGAGTTTTGTATAAGAATCTGTTATTATAGTATGAGATAACTTCTCTAGAACTTTCTTATTATTAATTAGACTGATAAAATAGATTGCTATATAGTTCTGCTATTGATGACTTTGTTGACAGTTTCATCAATGACTTCTTTTTCAGAGCATTTTATAAGTGTTGACAGAGATCTGTGTAAGATTCATATTCTTGTGAATATCATATTCTTGAATTCTATTATTATTAGAGAATATTAAGCTTCTGTTTTAAGCATTTAATAAGATGTCTTGTTCAGATAGTGAGACAAGTTCTAGTATAAAATTATAGTCAAGATTATTAACTTTACATATGTAAGTATCTTCATATTAATGTTCTCTGATATCTATATTTAGTTTCATTATGTAACAGATGTCAATATCTTTTGAACTATTAAATTCTGCAAGAAGTCAGAGTTTTGATAAGAAGATATACTGAGAATTATAATATCTTATCACTGAAGATTAAATTATTGTATAATAGCATAGACTGCTGTCTATCATGACTTTCATATTATACATATTATCTATCACAGTAGATACAAGAAGCGTATTTATTATCATTTTCTCTTTAAATTATTATTATTCAACCTCTTCAAGCTTCTGTTTGCAAATTTGAATAGAAGCTAATCTTTTCTCTATTTTATCAGAGTGTTCTCATAGTTATCTTCTGAATCTTTCTTCAATGCAATATGATTGGCACGGACCGCCAGCATTGATCTTTCTTTTGAATGAGAAGATACATAGACTGATCAGCAGTTGAAAGTGATATATTCTAGTCTGTTACAATTAATATACATCTCTTATTAATGTCAATTAGTGACTTCTTTAGAAGTGATCTCAGAGACTCAGAAACTTATTCACGCAGTGAAGACTCTTGTTTATGTATAGATATTTAAGTCTACTCAATTCATAGCATCTCTATTATTATTATTATTGTTTAATGCAGTTGTGTAAGTGAAAAGTTTTCTGCTACTGTTCTGTATACTCTTAAGCTTGATAAGATAGTTATTCAATGTCTGAAGTTGTATACAGAAGTCTTCATAAGTCAGGTCTTCATCTATACTTATAAAAACTTATAGAAGTTCAAAAGTTAAATATCTTCTTAAGAATGCTGATCTTTATTCAGTTCTCTAAGCTCTCAAGATTGATTACCTGCTTCTAGAATCTTGATATTGAAGTCAGGAATAAATGTAGTGAGAGAAGTATTTCTCTGTTAAGTACTTTGTAATCAATTTAATACTTTCTACTGTATAGAAGTATCTTGAAACAGAATATTAAGATGTTTAATAATATTATCAGACATATATAATGCCAGTTCACATGTCTTTATTATTATTATTATTATTATTATTATTATTATTATTATTATTATTATTATTATTATTATTATTATTATTAACTATTTTCTTTATTTTCTCTATCTTTACTATCTTTATCTCTCTTCTCTTCTTTAATACTTATTAAAATTATATTATTCTTCTTTAAATCTTCTGTGATTTCGCGGATTATCAAGACGCCTGAGCAGTTTCACAGATTGAAGAGAGAGAAGAAGAAGATCTTTAAGTACAAGACAGATTTTAAGATATATTATAATATCTTAAAGAGACTCTGTAAGAGAGTAGAAGACTAATAATTTCAAGTAATACTTCTGATAATTTAGACTGAACTAAGTATAGAAATAATACAGATGACATCATATATAAGAGATTGAAAAAGAAAATAGTAAAGAGTTTTATATAGTAGTAATAAAATCAGAAGAAGTTCTGAGAATGATTTGAGATTAAGATAAAGAGAGAAAGAGAGAAGAAAAGTATTACTATAAATAAGCAGTAATAAAAGAAGATTGAGAAGATATTAAAACAGAAGATAAAGAAGTTAAAACTGATAAGTTTTTTATTTAATAAAAGATAATAAATTTTAATAACACTTCTGTTTTCTAATTAATTAGCAGAAGCTAACAGAGAAGAAGAGAATTAAGATTATATTCATATCTTAAATACACTTTATAATTCAGAATATTGAGAAGACAGCTCTACTCTCTGAGTATGTTAATCTACTTACTACTCAGGTGAAATTTGAGACAGCAGATCAGAAAATATAAGATTATAAGATATAAATTAATTTAATTGAAGAGAAGTAGTAGAAACTCTCTTCTATAAAAGTAGTAAAGAGAGATTTGAAGATGATTATTATTTCAGATAAGAAGAAGAAGAAGATAAAGAAGAATAAAAAAGTAAATTATAAAGAATAATAAGAAGAATAAGAAAGAGAAGAAAGTTAATAAATAGAAAAAGTTTTTTTCTTTTCTATATTAATTAGTTATAACTAGACTGGCCGCTGAAATCATGAATTTTACATTTGATTTCATTTGATCTGATCTCATACATTTCTTAACATGAACCCTGCTGAGACTAGTCATTTAAAAAACCTGCAAAATAACAATATATCAAATCTCAAAATGAAACCATGACTTGAAAAAAATGAGAAAGTGATCTCATTTGATTCTATTTAGTCTCATTCTTGATATAAAGTTACTATTTTTAGACATTTTAAGGTTTTTTTAGACTATTTTTAAATTTTTAAAAAGTAACGCTTTTTGATAACACTCAAATGAGATTTAAAGTAATTTAAAGTAATAAAAATAATTTAAATTGAGAAGTGAAAATCATAATCTCATTTGAAAAATATAATAAGATTAGACAGTAAGTCTCACTGAGACAGTATGAGACTACTATCTAATGTATCTGTTTTGAAAATTCAAAAGAGAAGAACATCAAAGCTGATTATTCATCTGCACTGGGTTCCTGCTCATATGAATATTCATGGCAATGAATTGGCTGATTCAGCTGCAAAAAAGAGTGCAGAATTAAGCAGATCTATTCAAAAAATTGTGTCCTGGTCTTTTATAAAGAGAAAAATAAAAGAATCTTGTTTAGACAAGTGGAATGAAAGCTGGCAGAAATAAAAGAAGAGTATACATTATTCAAGATTTGAAACAAAGCCCAAGTGGAAATCTTGTTCAATTAAATGTAAAAAGAAAATATTCTCATCTATAATACAGCTGAAACTAGGACATGGCTATTTCAAATCTTATATACAAAGATTTGATGATAGATTTGACTCAATAGAATGCTCATTCTGTAATATAAATGAGAATCCTGAGTATATTGTAATGCACTGTGCATTATACAATAGTCTCAGAGCCAGATTGAAAGAGAAGTATGATCTAAATCAATTAAATATGAGATTCTTATTCTCAACTGAGACAGGAATTAAATACTTAATAGACTTTCTATCAGAAACTCAAGCAGCTATAAGAAAATGGCTAAATTCAGAATTATCTGAATATGAAGAGGAGGAAATCAACCAGATATAGTCTGTTAAAACAGCTATATACTATCTTTTAATAATTTGTTTTGTTACAGTCTTTCTTTATTTTATCTTTTCCTTTCAATTTCTTTCTGTCTATCTATTTAATGTGTCTATCTTTAAGACTGTGTTCTCTTTTCCTTTGTCATGATATTGTCAAATGATTTCAAAGTATGAGATGATGTTAAAACACTGCAATTTGTAAACAGTTTTTGTATTCTGAGCTGGAATTTTCTGATTTTGCATATCTGAAATTGATGAATGTATAATAGTTAACTTTACAGATATAGGAAAAACCCTGAGAACTAAAAGTTCTCAGGTAGATGTCATAGTCTCTGACTGCATACATCTATAATTGAAGAATAATAATAATAATAACTATCTAATGTTAAAACTATGTAATCAAATCAGTTGAATTAGTAATGAGACTATCAAAAATTCTGATTCTGGTCTTAGACACGGTTACACGGTCAGTCTAGTTATAACTATTAAATAATAATTGAAATTAACTTTAAGTTTTCAAAAATTATTATGAAAGTTGTAATTAATGTCAGAAATAATATATATATATATATTTAACTATTATAATTCCGCTCGATTTTTCGAATAAGAACCCGCCGATAGATCCATCGAAAAGCCCTCGATCATACGAGCATTTTGACCCCATCGCCGACTGCATACCCCGTGTGGTGGTGGAGTTATCCTGCCAAACATGAACCAGACATTGTTTGAAACTCCTGTGTGGGATTATCCCTCATTCTCCCCTACCATACCACAACCCCGGGCCAAATTGCCATACAAATTGTAAGGTGAAGAGACCTAGCCATATGCACCAATCTTCTCGATTTTGGAAGATCCCTGATCTGTAGTTGTGGAGATATCTGAGGAGTGACCTCCGCGAAAACCCTGTCCATCTTTGATGTTCCAAAACACCAACGCCAAGTCTCACACTCGTACCGCCCTGCCCAATCTGGCCCATCCCCAGCAGAAAAATACAAAAAGATACCTTAATGATAATATCAAGCACATAATCAACAGACACTTCTGATGTGCAACCTTCACAGTCTGTTGTCAGTGTATCTAGACTTCAACACCAAGTCTCACCCTTGTACTACCTCTCTCAATCTGGCCCATCCTCAGCAGAACAACACAAAAAGATATCTTGACAACAGCATTCAATACATAATCAGTGAATAATGAGTCAACAGCACATCAACAACTATAAAATCAGTATATCTCAAGGTCTGACTAAGCCTTTAATCCCTGCATAGTGAGATATATTAAATCTAGTTTTAATATCTTAATATTCAATAGATTCTGCAAGGGATTGAGAACAGCAATACTAGATTTCTATTGAATTTAAGAAATAACTCTATATTGATATAATCATTGACAAAGTCTTCTATTTTAAGATATAAATAACCAGTTCCTCTACATTTCACTGACAATATTTATATTATTATATAGAAACAGACTTATATTCTCTATAATATCAAGACTCTGAAGAGAGAAAGTCTTGATAGAGAGTATACAGTAGTATATATCTTAGCAGTTTCTATCTCATTCTTCTGTAGCAGTTAATGCAAAAAAAAAAGATCTTAGAAATAGTTTTTTACTTCTCTTGAAAAAGTAAGATGTTTTTCTCTGAGTTTTACATAATATTCTTACAAAGAATTAAAAACAGAGCTGTTTTCTGTTATAATTTCATATTCTTTTAAGTAAGAATTACTTTTTCAGTGGCTGAAGAGCTTTCATTAATACTTAATTCTTTTTTACACTCTTTATTAACTGATTTGAGTTGCACACTTATTGTGTGAGAAGAATTGAATAATTTAGAATAAAATTGAATAGTTTTAATCAATTTCTCTGCAAAAAATTGATTTATTTTTTATCAGTTTTTCTCTCAAAAACTGTCATATCATCTGATTTATTATCAATTGATATCATACTTTTTCTCACTGTATTTCAAGAAAGAGATTGTAAAGATTTTATTGATTTATCTTAAAAATCAATTTTAGTTTATTAGATTCTCTTCAAAAATCTAACCTAGTTACTGAACTAGTGTGAAAAAAATCAGGTGTTTTATACACAAAAGTCTTTTATTCTTCTTTTGAAACAGTCTGACCAACTTTTCAATTGAAAACAGACTTAGAAATGTCTCAATTGAAACAGTCTGACCAACTTTTCATTGAGTGAAAACAATGAGTTTAAAAATACACTCAGTTGATGTGGAAAAAGATGCTTTCTCAAATGCTATTTCTGAGATTGAAATTCTGAAGAGAAGAAAGAAAGAAGAAATAGAGAAACAATAAGTTCTTGAAATACAGAAACTTGAAAAAGTAAGCAAGATTCTTGAAAAGCAGTATCTGAGTGAGATGAATGAAGAAGTTCTGTTAATTCTTCATACTCAGACTAGACAACTACAGGAGATGATCAAGTTCAAACTTGAAATCTCAAACACAGTTTAAAAAACATTGAAAATTCCTAGTACAATTACTGACTCTTCATCTTACTCTTCTTCTTTCTTTTTTCCTACTTCTTCTTCTTCTTTGAATTAGAAGAAAATATATGCTAAAGAAGCTGAATCTGCTATCTCTAAACCTGCTGTCTCAAAATCTGCTCAAAATTCTGAGAAAACTGAGAAGAATACTGCTCATGTCTCTATTTATAGAAAAGTGAAAAAGAAAATGTAAAAAGAGAAAAACTTTCAAATCTTCAGAAATAGAAGACTTATTCTCAAAGTCTTAAATCAGGACATTCTGCAAGGAAACAAGCTAAACTCAAATCTCATTTTCAGAATCAGAAATGAAATTAATCAGCAGTTCTTTTCTCAGTTGATGACTAATATTGAAGTTTAAAAACTAGTTATAGCTTCAATTGAGCTATCATTCTTTGAAAACTTCATTATTCTGACTTCAATGCCTGAATTCAGTGCTGAATTTCTTATTCAGAATGAGAATCTCTGAAAGTCAGCAGTAGAATCTTTGCTAAACACAATAATTCTATCTGAAAGAGATGAAAAGTGAGACAAATTCATTCTTTATAATATTTCAGTTGAAATTTTTGACTGTGAAGAAGAAATACTACTTCTTAAAAATGAATTAGAAGAATACAACTCTATTCAACTGAGAAAGAAGTCTGTATGACTAAATTCAATTGAGTTCAGATAAAGCAGAAGAAATGTCTCTGTTCTAGTATATATAAAAACACTTGAACAGTCAAAGATCTCTGAACTAAGAGTAGTAGATTTGAAAATGAGAGTTCATAAATACAAAGACTTAAGAATGAATCTCAAAGCTCAAACACAGTGTTCAAACTGTCAAAGATATGAACACTTTATAATCTCATATTTTAGAGACTCAAAATGTGCATTCTATATCAGAGATCACAAAACTAGTGAGTATAAATGTGAAACATGCTCAAAAAGAGATGAAATTTGTCAACATACTCTGCTTAAGTACTCTAATTGCAAAGAAAAACATGCATATAGCTTAAAAGAATGTATATTTACTTCTAGAACTCAAAAGAACTGAAGAAAAGATAAAGCTCAAAGTTAATCTAGAACTGAAGAGAAGAGTCAAGTCAGTAGACTTATAACTGCAAGCTTAAAAAGAAGAAACTCTCAACTATCTAAATCTTTAAACTTCAATTCTTCAGCTAAATGTAAACAGAATTTAAATCCTCAAACTTCTGTTAAGATTAGAGAATTGAGAAATAACTCTGATGATAAACTAGATATAATGCAAGCAGTTGAGATTTCTACTTTTCAAAATAGTCATAATCTACTATCTGATAATAGTGACTAGATTCTACTCTATCTCTACTCTCTTTTAGTATGAATATACAACAAAAACAACAAAAAAAGTTTAAAAACTCTTCAAAAAACACATTTATTCAAGATAATATGAATAGAAACTCAAATTATATTTATTCTTGTCTTCAAATTGCATTTGAATAAAAAGTTGATTTTATACTACTTCAGAAACTGAATTTTGATGCTGAGCAAAATTACATCATTTCTCATTCAAGCTACTACTGCTTTCTATCTCAAAGGTCTGAGATAAAGTTAAGAGTAGTAATCTATGAAAGAAAGAGATCAAGATATTAATTTAATCTAAGATTTGATATCATGTCTGACCCTGATATTCTGGTGAGTGATATTATAGATAAAGAAAATGAGTTTAATACTATACAGCTTATAAATATCTATAATGAAAAGTTATTGAAGAAAAATAACAATATCTGAACAATTGATAGAGAATTTCTGAACATAACTTCATCAAGAAACTCTATAATTACAGAAGATTTCAATACACATTATCTCTGATGAAATTCAGAATGCAAGAGAGCAGTGAGAGCTGATAATCTAGTTGAATGAATCTTTGAGCATTCAATAGATTTGATTAATAAGTCTGATCAACAAACATTCTTTAAAAAAGACATGAAACAGAAATCTATTATAGATCTAATCTTCATGTCATAAAATCTAATGAAAAGAAGACTTGTAAACTGATTTATTAATTTAAATGAGACATCAGAATCAGATCATGAGATTATTCAATTTGAGATTGAACTGAGTGAAAAATAAATGAGTGAAAATCCTCTTCTCTCTAATTAGTTTAACTTTGAAAAAGCTGATTGAAAAGCAGTTGAAGAAAGTATAAAACTGTTAAAATCTGAAAGACAGAATGAGCTATATTGAAATTCTGGTCAAGATATCTCAAATGAAATGCTTAAGAATAGAGTGAAGCTTATTACATCTATTATTCTAATAAGTGTTAGAGTTAATATTTCAAAGAGAAAATCTTCTGAGTATTCAAAATCTTGATGAAATGAGAATATCTCATCTAAAAGAAAAGAATTAGCTACTGCTAGAAGAGATTGAAAGAATGATGTAATATCTGATGAAGAGTTCAAAGCTGTCAGAAATGAATATTTTTCAGATATTAAAAAAGCTAAAACAGACTGCTGAAATAAACTTCTTGAAGAAGTATAAGAGAAGGAAGTTTTTAAAGCTTTTAACTATACTAAAATAAGAAGTGTAGCAAAACTTTCAGTCTTAGAATATAAGTTTCAGAATGAATCATATACAGCAAACTCTTTTGAGAAAAAATGTCAAGCTTTTATAAGATTTCTCTTTCAGAACTCATCAGATTCAGATTCAGATTCAGAGAAAGAGAATATATCACTTCTTAACTACATTGATGAAAATGACTGAGAATGACCTGATCTTATATAAGATGAATTAGAGTCAGCTATCTTCTCAAGTTCTGTTAAAATTGCTGCAGAGCCTGATTCAATTAATCACTTGATTATTCAAAATACATATTCCTACTTAAAGAATGAATATTTTGAGCTCTTTTTCAATCTCTTGAAAAATGGATATCATTCTGAATGCTGAAGAGAAGCCACTGAAGTGATTCTTACAAAATCTAATAGAAAAACTTCAATTTCTAAGTCATATAGAGTAATATCTGTATTAAACTGTCTAGAAAAGAGTTTGAAAAAGATAATAGCTACTCAACTATGTTTTATAAGCTCTATTAATAACTCTCTTTTATTCAGTGAATAAATGAGAGATAGAAAACAATGTTCTGTAATTGACACTGTTCTCTCAGTTATTCATGATATTTAAATAGCAAAGCATGAAGATCTGGTCTCAACTGTAGTTTTTATTGATATAAAAGAAGCATTTGATTATGTTTCAAAGTCAAAGTTAATTCAGACTTTGAAGATGTTAAAACTGTCACTTTCTCTAATAAAATGAGTTAACTGTTTTATATTTAAAAGAATTATATAACTTTTCTTTGATGAAATGAAACAAGACAACACTGAGATAAAAATAGCAGTATCACAAGAATCTTCAATCTCATCTATTTTATTTGTAATATACACTGCATATCTATTCAAAAATAGAAATATGAGAATAGTGTGATCTTCAAGTTATATGAATGATATTGATCTAGTCTATAGCTCAAAAACTATCAAAGAGAATTTGAAAGTGATTGAAGAAGCTGCAAAGAAAATCTTTATTAGAGCAGATATCAATCAAATTCAATTTGATATGAATAAAACTGAGTTAATTCATTTCTTTTGTAGATTCAATAAGAAAGAACTATCTCTAACTCTTTTAAATAGAGAGATTAAACCCAGTGTAAATGTCAAATGATTGAGAGTATGATTAAACTTCAAGTTGAATTTTAAATATCACATTCAACAAAGAACTGTCAAGGCAGAAAGACTATTGAATAATATAATCAGACTATCAAATACAGAGAGAGGTCTATCCTTTCAGGCTATGAGACAATTATATATAGCCTGTATTATATCAGTAGCTGATTATGAAGTTCAAGTTTGATAAAATAATTAAGAGAACTTCACTGAACTCTTTCAAAGTCTGCAAAACAGAGTCTTGAGAAGAATTCTAGAAGTATTCAAATCATCTTCTATTAAAGCAATGAAAATTGAAGCTTCAATTCTCTCTTCTACTATTAGATTTGAAAAGGCCTGTATGAACTATGCACTGAGAGTTATAAAGATGAGCTTAAATCATATAATCAGAGAAAGAGTCTCTTCTTCATTTTCATCAATTAACTCTGAAAATGAACTGAATTGAAATAGATTTCTTGATTGAAATGAAAATGATTCTTTAAAGAAAATGTCTTCTCA
>NW_025544777.1:4671757-4708571 GCF_000003525.1 Blastomyces dermatitidis ER-3 | reverse complement strand
ACTGATCATTCAGACTGTGAATAACTGTATTAAATAATCTCTCAAGAATTCTACTAATCTAAGATATTAAACAGCATCAGATATTTTATCTGAAACTGCAACTATTATTCTGTTATTATCTTATAAAAGAATTATAGAAAAGACCTACTGAAGTCACTTGATATTTTTAATAGAATTTATTAAGATGTGATAATTAACTTCACTATTAATCTCTCTGAAAGTAAGAGTTATAGAAACATTCTGATCATTATAAACTGATTAAGTAAAGATGTAATATTGAAATCTTATAATAAGATAAATACTGAATAAGTTATTAAAGCTTTTCTACAGAGTCTGTTTTATTAAATGTATGAATTACTAAGATCTATAGTATTAAATCAGAGCTGTTAATTTATAAGTACTCTCTGAATAAGAATCTGTCAAGTTCTCAAGATTATACACTGTTTATTAACTGTCTATCACTCTGAAACTGATAATACATTAGAATAGATAATTCAGACTGTAAAGAATTATCTTTATAAGTTCTGTAATTACTTATAAGATGATTAGTATAATCTTCTTCTATATACAGAGATTACTATTAATGTTTAAGATATCATTTTAATAGATGTAAGCTCATTCTTTCTTATATATAGATATTATATGAAAGTGTTGAATCTTCTAGAGATTACACAGCTTATACTGAATCTCTGCAGTTTAATTCAGATTACTAATAATATAGTAACAAAGCTCTGAAATATCTGTAATTAAGTAGAGATCTTCATAACAAGTACTAAATAAGATTAAGAAGATTAAATTAATATTCACTATAATCTTACTAAGTAATATAAGATAGCAGACTTAATATAATTAAATCTTAAGAATATACAGATCACATATTCATCTTATATACTGAATTATCATTATGTTACATATAAAGTGATAGAAGTTCTAAATAGTTATAACTACTATTTTAACATATTATCAGAGATTTATAATATCTTTTATACAAACTTACTCTGCTATACTATTACTGATCTGTTCTCTTCTTAACTGACTTTTAACTGACAGCTACTAGAGATTATAGAAGAAGATAATAAGCTTGAATAAGAGATTGAGAATATTCTTAATAAGAGACTCTGCAGCTGCAGCTGATAATATCTTGTGAAATGAGTCAGCTATAATCACTCAACCTGGCCCCGGTGGCCGAATGGTTAATGCGGCCACCCGGTAGCGCCTTGGCATGGGAAATCAAGGCGTGTGGGTTCGAAACCCGCAGAGAATACATTAAAGTCAGAACTTAAGCATCTCAGATTTCTAATAAATACAGAGATGTATAAATTACTTTAATAAATTACTCTATATTTCTAAGCTGAGAAGTTATTATCATATGTATTTAATTATTACTTCTTTATATTTTTCTATGTTCTTATTATCTTGATATAATCTTAACATCTGTATTTCCTTCTTTATAATTAACACTTGACCTGTATTTAACATCATGCAAGAACTTATTATAATCTTCACTTGTATATAAGTATAATGATAGAATAATAATAATAATAATAATAATAATAATCACTCAATCTGAACTTTAAGCTCTGTGTTATCTAAAACAGTAGCTCTTAACTGATAAGAACTACTTCTGAAAAGAGAGAGTTAATGTAACAGACTAGACTGATCATCAGAATTATGAATTTCACGTTTGATCTCATTTGATCTGATTTCATACATTTCTTAGCGTGAATCCCGCTGGGACTGGCTATTAAAAAAACATGTAAAGTGACTATATATCAGATCTTAAAATGAAACCATGACTTGAAAAAAATGAGAAAGTGATCTCATTTGATCTCATTTAGTCTCATTCTTGACATAAAGTTACTATTTTTAGACATTTTAAGGTTTTTTTTAGACTATTTTTAATTTTTTAAAAAGTAACACTTTTTGATAACACTCACATGAGATTTAAAGTCATTTAAAGCAATAAAAATAATTTAAATTGAGAAGTGAAAATCATGATCTCATTTGAAAAATGTGACAAGAGTAGACAGTAAGTCTCACTGAGACAGTATGAGACTACTATCTAATGTTAAAACCGTGTAATGAGATCAGTCGAATTGATAATGAAACTATTAAAAAATCTGGTCCTGGTCTCAGACACGGTCACACAGCCAGTCTATAACAGACTGTGTCTGATTAATTATATAAACTATTCTATTACACTTCACAGATTTCTATTACTTTATTCTTAAATACATATACTCTGATTCTTGATTATTCTCAATCACTGATTCTTAGTCACTATAAATATATATAAATTCTTTCACTTCAAAGCTTCACTGTGTACACTACTATATACATGTATAAATATTTACTTTAATTACTAATTCTTACACTTTCTCTTTCTTTTCCTTCTTTAACATTTTTCACTTTGTTATATAAGACCTATTTATTATATCAATCTATTCAGTGTAGACCTCTTACAGAATCTGATAAGATGTAATAATTAACTTTGTTATTAATCTCTCTGAGAGTAAAAGTTATAAGAATATTCTAGTCATTGTTAACTAATTAAGTAAAGATATAATATTATAATCTTGTAATAAGATGAATACTGAATAAGTTACCTAAGTCTTTCTGTAAAGTCTGTTCTATTAAATATATGAATTACTGAAATCTATAGTATCAGATTAAGACTGTTAATTTATAAGTACTCTCTGAACAAGAATCTGTCAAGTTCTTAAGATTATATACTATTTATTAACTGCTTATTACTCTGAGACTAATGATACATCAGAATAAATAATTCAGACTGTAAAAAATTATCTTTATAAGTTCTGTAATTACTTATAAGATGATTGATATAATCTTCTTTTACATGCAGAGATTGCTATTAATGACTGAAATACTGTTTTAACAGATATAAGTCTGTTCTTTCTTATATATAATTACTATATCAAAGTATTGAATTTTTTAAAGATTATACAGTTTACACTGAATCTCTACAGTCTGATTCAGATTGCTGATAATATAATAATAAAGCTCTGAGATACTTGTAACTAAGCAGAAGCTTTCATAATAAGTGTTAAATAAGATTAAGAAGATTAAATTAATGTCTGTTAAAATCTCACTCAGTGATATAAGATAGAAGATCTGATGTAATTTAATCTTAAAAATATACAAATTATATATTCATCTTATACACTGAACTATCACTATATTAAATACAAAGTAATAGAAGTTCTAGACAGTTATAACTACTGTCTTAACATATTATTAAAGATTTATAATATCTTTTATATAAGCTTGCTTTATTATATTATCACTGACTTATTCTCTTCTTAACTGACTTCTGACTGACAGCTGTCAGAAATCATAGAAGAAGATAATGAACTGAAATAAGAGATTAAGAATATTCTTAATAAGAGATCTTACAGCTGCAGCTGATAATATTTTATGAAATAAGTCAGTTATAATCATTTAATCTGAACTCTGAGCTTTGTATTATGTGAAACAGCAGCTCTTGATTAATAAGAACTACACGCGATCTTACTTCTGAAAAGAGAGAATTAATGTAGCAGGTTGCATCTGATTAATTATATAAACTATTTCATTATTCTTCATAGATTTCTACTGAAAGTTCTGATTCTCAGTTATTAATTCTCAGCTGAAGAACTTATGAGGTTTCTATTCTTTCATTTCAAAGCTTTATTTTATACATATATAAATATTTACTTTAATTACTGATTCTTACACTTTCTCTTTTTCATTTTTCTTCTCTAACATTTTTTACTTTTGTATTATAAGATTCATATATCTCTCTATATATTAAAGAAAAACCAACTTTTCCGTGTAAAAAACACTGTAACATGACCTCATATAATATCACATATATCTTATTAAAAATTTATGAATATGTAGTAGTGTCTGTTAATTACTTCTACTCTATCACTCTATTTACTCTCTATTATTATCACTGTCTCTAACGCTCTGTAGCACTCTCTATTACTTTCACTTTATATCTCTATCTCTTATCTTATCACTTACTCTTACTATCATCTCTATTATCTTTACTATCTCTATTATCATTACTGTCTCTATCACTCTGTAGTACTCTCTATTACTTTCACTTCATATCTTTACTCTTATCTTATCACTTACTCTTATCACTTCTATTACTTCTATCATCTCTATTATTATCACTGTCTTTATTATCTTATAGCAGTACTCTCTATTACTTTCACTCTCTATCTCTATTCTTATCTTATTATTCTATCTCTCTCTTATCATCTTTATTATCTCTCTCACTTCTATCATCTCTATTATCTCTCTCTATTATCTTTTTCACTCTTTAGTCTCTCTATTATTATCATTATCTCTACTACTCTACAGTCTCTTTTATTACTTTTACTATCTCTACTTCTCTCTTACTATCTCTATCATATTTTAATCTCTGTATTGATAGTATATACTGCTAAATACTCTGTAATAATGTGATTCAAAGATTGCTTGAGCCAGCGTACGACTACAGGCGTTCGCCGGCTTCTTATATATTGTATGCTAAATTAATTGGTGGCCGCTATAACCCCTTTACATTCGTAAGCATGTTAGAAAGCGTGTTTGAAAGCAGCTGTGTTATTATTCAGCAGTCATACATTCTTCTGAATTACATCCTTCTTCATCAGATTCAGTCACGCTCACATGTAGACTGACCGTGTGACCGTGTCTGGGACCAGGACCAGATTTTTTGATAGTTTCATTACCAATTCGACTGATCCCATTACACAGTTTTAACATTAGATAGTAGTTTCATACTGTCTCAGTGAAACTTACTGTCTACTCTTATCACATTTTTCAAATGAGACCATGATTTTCACTTCTCAATTTAAATTATTTTTATTGCTTTAAATAACTTTAAATCTCATTTGAGTGTTACCAAAAAGTGTTACTTTTTAAAAAATTAAAAATAGTCTAAAAAAAACCTTAAAATGTCTAAAAATAGTAACTTTATGCCAAGAATGAGACTAAATGAGATCAAATGAGACCACTTTCTTATTTTTTTCAAGTCATGGTTTCATTTTAAGATCTGATATATAGTCACTTTACCTGTTTTTTTGATAGTCAGTCCCAGCGGGATTCACGCCAAGAAATGTATAGAACCAGATCAAATGAGATCAAACATGAAATTCATGGTTCTGGCGGCCAGTCTACTCACATGATCATAATGTATGTTCTAGCTTTATACAGATTAGTGTGTCACTAGTATTTATAATAGTGTAGTCTATTTCTGATTCAGCTAGTGTTCTGTATACACTCTCACAAAGAAACTTTCACTATATTACATCACTCATTCACTAACTTTTTTCATTCTTTAATCATCTTCTTTATCAATCATCATTATTGAATATTATTATCTCATCTCAGATTTCTACTTCTTTTTCTGTTTAACACTTTCTATCTATTCATCTATTATATTATATGCATTTCTGGCAATAACTCTCTGTTCTCATATCAAGTGTTATTATAGTACTCATATCAAGCAGTTTGTTAGCAGTAAGTGTAATATGTTATGAAATATAATCAGACTTATTTATCTTCTAACAATTGTCAGAATATATTATTATGAATAACATATCTTCTTTATCTTCTTATACACTCTCAACTGTTTTTCTTCTCAGTGACTTCTAATTGTGTTTTCTGACATGATTTTGTATAGACACAGATACTGATGTTTATTTTTATTCATATAGAATTTTCATATATTGACAGATCTGTGTCTGCTGATGATAGTAAACATCTCAATATTAAATTATTAATTGAAAACTTGAAGAATATCTCTCTATATATTAAAGAAAAACCAACTTTTCCGTGCAAAAAACGCTGTAACATGACCTCATATGATATCACATACACCTCATTAAATTTATAGTTGAGATTAACAGCCGGCTCTGCGGCCTGTACAACTCTGATAGATAATCTTCATTCTTTTCTTTACAGATCAACCGCTTCACCACGAACTCGCTCGATTTTTCGAATAAGAACCCGCCGATAGATCCATCGAAAAGCCCTCGATCATACGAGCATTTTGACCCCATCGCCGACCGCATACCCCGTGTGGTGGTGGAGTTATCCAGCCAAACGTGAACCAGACGTCGTTCGGAACTCCTGCGTGGGATTATCCCCCCATTCTCCCCTACCACACCACAACCCCGGGCCAAATCGCCATACAAATTGTAAGGTGAAGAGACCTAGCCGTATGCACCAATCTTCTCGATTTTGGAAGATCCCCGATCTGTAGTTGTGGAGATATCTGAGGAACGACCTTCGCGAAAACCCTGTCCATCTTTGATGTTCCAAAACATCAACGCCAAGTCCCACCCTCGTACCGCCCTTCCCAATCTGGCCCATCCCCGGCAGAAAAATACAAAAAGATACCTCAGCGATAATATCAAGCACATAACCAACAGACAACGAGACAACAGCACACCAACAACTATAAAATCAGTATACCTCAAGGTCTGACTGAGCCTTTGATCCCTGCACAGTGAGATATATTAAATCTAGTTTTAATACCTCAATATTCAATAGATTCTGTAAGGGATTGAGAACAGCAACACTAGGTTTCTATTGAATTTGAGAATTAACTCTATATTGATATAATCATTGACAAAGTCTTCTATTTTAAGATATAAATAACCAGTTCCTCTACATCTCGCTGGCAATATTTACATTATTATATAGAAACAGACTTATATTCTCTATAATATCAAGACTCTGAAGAGGGAAAGTCTTGATAGAGAGTATACAGTAGTGCATATCTTAGCAGTTTCTATCTCATTCTTCTGCAGCAGTTAATGCAAAAAAAAAAAAAAAAAGATCATAGAAATAGTTTTTTACTTCTCTTGAAAAAGTAAGATGTTTTTCTCTGGGTTTTATACAATATTCTTACAAAGAATTAAAAACAGAGTTGTTTTCTGTCATAATTTCATATTCTTTTAAGTAAGAATTACTTTTTCAGTGACTGAAGAGCTTTCATTAATACTTAATTCTTTTTTACACTCTTTATTAACTGATTTGAGTTGCACACTTGTTGTGTGAGGAGAATTGAATAATTTAGAATAAAATTGAATAGTTTTAATCAATTTCTCTGCAAAAAATTGATTTATTTTTTGTCAGTTTTTCTCTCAAAAACTGTCATATCATCTGATTTACTATTAATTGATATCATACTTTTCCTCACTGTATCTCAAGAAAGAGATTGTAAAGATTTTATTGATTTATCTTAAAAATCAATTTTAGTTTATTAGATTCTCTTCAAAAATCTAACCTAGTTACTGAACTAGTGTGAAAAAAATCAGGTGTTTTGTACACAAAAGTCTGCTATCCTTCTTTTGAAATAGTCTGATCAACTTTTCAATTGAAAACAGACTTATCAACCTCTTAATTGAAACAGTCTGATCAACTTTTCAATTCAAAAGAGTTTAATAAATATCTCAATTGAATTAGTCTGATCAACTTTTCATTGAGTAAGAATAATGAGTTCAAAAGTACACTCAGTTGATGTGGAAAAAGATGCTTTCTCAAATGCTATTCCTGAGATTGAAATTCTGAAGAGAAGAAAGAAAGAAGAAATAGAGAAATAACAAGTTCTTGAAATACAGGAACTTGAAAAAGTAAGTAAAATTCTTGGAAAGCAGTGTCTGAGTGAGATGAATGAAGAAGTTCTGTTAATTCTTCATGCTCAGGCTAGACAACTACAGGAAGTGATCAAGTTCAAACTTGGAATTTCAAACACAGTTCAAAAAACTTTGAAAATTTCTAATACAATCACTGACTCTTCAGTTTACTCTTCTTTCTTTTCTACTTCTTCTTCTTCTTCTTCTTTAAATCAGAAGAAAACATATGCTCAAGCAGCTGAATCTGCTGTCTCTAAACCTGCTGTCTCTAAATCTGCTATCTCAAAACCTGCTCAAAATTCTGAGAAAACTGAGAAGAATACTGCTCATACTTCTAGTGATAGAAGAGTGGAGAAAAAAATGCAAAAAGAGAAAAATCTTCAAATCTTCAGAGATAGAAGACTTATTCTCAAAGTCTCAAATCAGGATATATTGCAGAGAAATAAGCTAAACTCAAACCTCATTTTCAGAATTAGAAATGAAATCAATCAGCAGTTCTTTTCTCAGTTAATGACTGATATTAAAGTTCAAAAATCAGTTATAGCTTCAATTGAGCCATTCTTCTTTGAAAACTCCATTATTCTGACAACAATGTCTGAATTCAGTGCTGAATTTCTTATTCAGAATGAGAATCTCTGAAAATCAGCAGTGAAATCTTTGTTAAACACAACAATTCTATCTGAGAGAGATGAAAAGTGAGACAAATTCATTCTTCATGATATTTCAGTTGAAATTTTTGACTGTGAAGAAGGAATGCTACTTCTCAAAAATGAATTAGAATTATACAACTCTATTCAACTGAGAAAGAAGCCTGTATGACTAAATTCAATTGAGTTCAGACAAAGCAGAAGAAATGCCTCTGTTCTAGTATATACAAAGACAATGAAACAGTCAAAGATCTCTGAAGTAAGAGTAGCAGGTTTGAAAATGAGAGTTCATGAATACAAAGACTCAAGAATGAATCACAAAGCTCAAACACAGTGTTCAAACTGTCAAAGATATGGACACTTTGCAATCTTCTGTTTCAGAGACTCAAAATGTGCATTCTGTGCCAGAGATCACAAAACTAGTGAGCATAAATGTGAAACATGCTCAAAAAGAGATGAAATATGTCAACACACTCTGCTTAAATGCTCTAATTGCAAAGAGAAACATGCATCTAGCTCAAAAGAATGTATGTTTACTTCAAGAACTCAAAAGAACTGGAGAAAAGATGAAGCTCAGAGTAAACCTAGAACTGAAGAGAATAGTCAAGTCAGTAAACTCACAACTGTAAGCTTAAAAAGAAGAAACTCTCAATTATTTAAATCTTCAAACTTCAATTCTTCAGTGAAATGTAAACAGAATCTGAATCCTCAAACTTCTGTTAAGATTAGAGAATTGAGAAATGACTCTGATGATAAACTAGATATAATGCAAGCAGTTGAGATTTCTACTTTTCAGAACAGTTATAACCTACTATCTGATGATAGTGATTAGATTCTACTCTACTCTCTTTTAGTATGAATATACAATAAAAACAATAAAAAAAGTTTAAAAACTCTTCAAAAATCACATTTATTCAAAATAATGTGAATAGAAACTCAAATTGCATTTATTCTTATCTTTAAATTGCACTTGAATAAAAAGTTGATTTTATACTGCTTCAGGAGCTGAATTTTGATGCTGAGCAAAAATATGTCATTTCTCACTTAAGCTACTACTGCTTTTTACCTCAAAAGTCTGAGATAAAGTCAAGAGTAGTGATCTATGAAAGAAAGAGATTAAGATATTAATTTAATCTATGATTTAATATCATGTCTGACCCTGATATTCTGATGAGTGACATTATAGATAAAGAAAATGAGTTTGATACTATACAGCTCATAAATATCTATAATGAAAAGTCATTGAAGAAATATAACAATATCTGAACAATTGATAGAGAATTTCTGAACATAACTTCATCAAGAAACTCTATAATTGCAGAAGACTTCAATGCACATCATCTCTGATGAAATTCAGAATGCAAGAGAGCAGTGAGAGCTGATAATCTGATTGAATGAACCTTTGAGCATTCAATAGATTTGATTAATAAGTCTGATCAACAAACATTCTTTAGAAAAGACATGAAACAGAAGTCTATTATAGATCTAATCTTCATGTCACAAAATCTCATGAAAAGAAGACTTGTAAACTGGTTTATTGATTCAAATGAGACATCAGAATCAGGTCATGAGATTATTCAATTTGATATTGAACTGAGTGAAAAACAAATGAGTGAAAATCCTCTTCTCTCTAATCAGTATAACTTTGAAAAAGCTGATTGAAAAGCAGTTGAAGAAAGCATAAAACTGTTAAAATCTGAGAGACAGAATGAGTTATATTGGAATTCTGGTCAAGATATCTCAAATGAAATGCTTGAGAATAGAGTGAAGCTTATTATATCTATTATTTTAACAAGTGTTAGAGATAATATTTCAAAGAGAAAATCTTCTGAGTATTCAAAACTTTGATGGAATGAGAATATCTCATCTAAAAGGAAAGAATTAGCTACTGCTAGAAGAGATTGAAAGAATGATGTAATATCTGATGAAGAGTTCAAAGCTGTCAGAAATGAATATTTTTCAGATATTAAAAGAGCTAAAACAGACTGCTGGAATAAATTTCTTGAAGAAGCACAAGGAAAGGAAGTTTTTAAAGCTTTTAACTATACTAAAACAAGAAGTGTAGCAAAACTTCCAGTCTTGAAATATGAGTTTCAGAATGAATCATATACAGCAAACTCTTTTGAGGAAAAATGTCAAGCTTTCATGAGAATTCTCTTTCAGAACTCACCAGATTCAGATTCAGATTCAGATTCAGATTCAGAGGAAGAGAATATATCACTTCTCAACTACATTGATGAAAATGACTGGGAATGGCCTGATCTTACACAAGATGAATTAGAGTCAGCTATCTTCTCAAGTTCTGTTAAAACTGCTGCAGGTCCTGATTCAATTAATCACTTGATTATTCAGAATACATATTCCTACTTAAAGAATGAATATTTTGAGCTCTTTTTCAATCTCTTGAAAAATGAATATCATTCTGAATGCTGGAGAGAAGCCACTGGAGTGATTCTTGCAAAACCTAATAGAAAAACCTCAATTCCTAAGTCATATAGAGTAATATCTCTATTGAACTGCCTAGGAAAGGTTTTAGAAAAGATAATAGCTACTTGACTATCTTTTATAAGCTCTATAGGTGATTCTCTTTTATTCAGTGAACAAATGAGACATAGAAAACAGTGTTCTGCAATTGACACTGTTCTCTCAGTTGTTCATGATATTCAAATAGCAAAGCATGAGAGTCTGGTCTCAACTGCAGTTTTTATTGATATAAAAGAAGCATTTGATCATGTTTAAAAGTCAAAGTTAATTCAGACATTGAAGATATTAAAACTGCCAATTTCTCTAATAAAATGAGTTAACTGTTTTATATCTAAAAGAAGTATATAACTCTTCTTTGATGGAATAAAACAAGATAAGACTGAGATAAAAATAGAAGTATCACAGAGATCTTCAATCTTGCTCATTTTATTTGCAATATACACTGTATATCTATTTAAAAATAGAAATATGAGAATAGTGTGATCTCTGAGTTATGTGAATGATATTGATCTAGTCTACAGCTCAAAAACTATCAAAGAGAATTTGAAAGTAATTGAAGAAGCTGCAAAGGAAATCTTTGTTAGAGCAGATATCAATGAAATTCAATTTGATATGAATAAAACTGAGTTAATTCATTTCTTTTCTAGATTCAATGAGAAAGAACTATCTCTAACTCTTTTAAATAGAGGAATTAAACCCAGTGTAAATATCAAATGATTAGGAGTATGGTTAAACTCCAAGTTGAATTTTAAATATCACATTCAACAAAGAACTGTCAAGACAGAAAGACTATTGAACAACATAATCAGACTATTAAATACAGAGAGAGGTCTATCCTTCCAGGCTATGAGACAGTTATATATAGTCTGTATTACATCAGTAGCTGATTATGAAGTTCAAATTTGATGAAATAATCAAGGGAATTTCACTGAACTCTTTCAAAGTCTGCAAAACAGAGCCTTGAGAAGAATTCTGAGAGCATTCAAATCATCTCCTATTAAAGCAATGAAAATTGAAGCTTCAATTCCTCCTTCTGCTATTAGATTTGAAAAGGCCTGTATGAACTATGCTCTGAGAGTTGTAAAGATGAGCTTAAATCATATAATCAGAGAAAGAGTCTCTTCTTCATTTTCATCAATTAACTCTGGAAATGAACTGGATTGAAATAGATTTCTTGATTGAAATGAAAATAATTCTTCAAAGAAAATGCCTTCTCAACTGTACAGACTATGCTCTCTGATTAAAAATCAATTTTCTTCTTTAAATGTTGAAAAAGTTGATCATGAGAAGTTATCTCCCTGAAGAGAAAAGCTTGAATCTCTTATAGATTTACAAATAAGTGAACTATCAAAAGAGAAAGAATATGAATAGCATTCAAAGAGAATTTCTACAATCAATATAAAAGACTCTATTCTGATTTATTCAGATGGCTTAAAAAATGAGAACTTGAATAGATTAGGCACAGGCATTGCTTATACTGAAGATAATATCAATTTTATCTCAGATTTCTGAAATCTAGGCTCTGAATGTGAAGTCTTTGATGCTGAACTATTTATAATAGTGAAAGCTTTCAAACTCATTGAAATAAAATCTCATAGAAGAGAAAATTATTTGAAAGAGACATGAATATTCTCTGATAGTCAAGCTGCTTTAAAAAGACTTAGAAATAGTCAGATTTATAATGATCAAATGAATCTTGAACTGATCTTAAACTCTGTTTTGAAAATTCAAAATAGAAGAATATTAAAGCTGATTATTCATCTGCACTAAGTTCCTGCTCATATGAATATTCATGGCAATGAATTGGCTGATTCAGCTGCAAAAAAGAGTGCAGAATTAAGCAGATCTATTCAAAAAATTGTGTTCTGGTCTTTTATAAAGAGAAAAATAAAAGAATCTTGTTTAGACAAGTGAAATGAAAGCTGACAGAAACAAAAGAAGAGTATACATTATTCAAGATTTGAAACAAAGCTCAAGTGAAAATCTTGTTCAATTAAATGTAAAAAGAAAATATTCTCATCTATAATACAGCTGAAACTAGGACATGGCTATTTCAAATCTTATATACAAAGATTTGATGATAGATTTAACTTAATAGAATGCTCATTCTGTAATACAAATGAGAATTCTGAGTATATTGTAATGCACTGTGCATTATACAATAGTCTCAGAGCCAGATTGAAAGAGAAGTATGATCTAAATCAATTAAATATGAGATTCTTATTCTGTAAGAAATCCCGCTCCTCGCGGATCCTTTACCCCTATTCCTATCTCTCGTGTAACCAATAGGGCTAGCGGCCCTTGGCTACACACAACTATATAGACTGGAGTTCACGAATACTATTCACAACTCAGCTTGAATGCTATTATACATTTAACCTCTATATTTATCTTTCTATCATGAACACTTCTAGTAGTTAACAGTACATATCATGTCAAGCTGCAAACACCTGAATAATCACCTGTGAGCACTTATTCTTACATTTCAAGCTCAGTCAGTCAGCAATCACCCATTATGACTGAAAGAACTAGAAACTTACATGCTTCAACCTCTGTGAACCCTACTGCAGACACTCAGAAGCAGTCATCTGAATCATGAATAACCTCTATGAAAGAAGTCTCAGAGGACTTATCAATCACTCACAGAACATCATTCTCTGCATCTGTGACAGAGGAACCCTCTGAACCCACAAATGAATCAATCTCAGTGAAGAATATTCTTGAGCATCTCCTGTGAAATCAAGCTATTTTTCTATAAGAAATGCTTACTGTCTGTAAACACTCTTAAACTGAGTCTCTAGACATGATCTTCAGAGACACTCATAAACTGAAAAGAAACTTTCTCAAGCTGCAATCACTTAAGATTATCTATTGAATCACAATCTATAAAAGCTTTTATAAGTTTATATTTGAAATTGACTTACAAGCCTGACTGTGTGATATTAAAGATGAAGAAGCTGTCATCTATATGATGACAGGCCTCTATTACACTGAAGTCAAGAACTGACTGAATCATCTAGAGAATGATCATGAGAGATCTTGATAATCTGTTCTCAAGACCTATCTAGAGAATAAGTTGAGAGACTCTGTGAGCTGAACAGAGAACATCTGAGCTGTGATCATCAATATTAGAAAAAGAGATGAGAAATCTGATGAAGACTACTTGTGATACTTCATGGAATTGTGATGTGAATTAAGATCTGTGAAAACAGGGCTCTGAAACAAGACCTGAATGATGATATTTGTGAAGAAGCTGAATAAAGACATGCAGAACAAGCTCATTGAGCAAGGCTCTAAGCTCTTAACTCTGAAGAAACTGATGACTCTCATTCATTACTTGTGAATCACTGTGAGAGTCACAGACCTATGAAGAGTGAATCATTGACTGACCCTGCAAGGGCCAGAACAACAGAGGACAGGTTTGTCAGAAAAAGATGATAAGATATAGAGAGATTTGTGTCTGACTGCTGAGCAGAGAGAGAGAGCTTCATAAGCTTCTGTGAATAGAGTGTATAATAGAAAGATCAAGAAAAAGAAACTCTGCTTTATCTATTCTAAATCAGAACATCTTCACACAAACTGTTCAGATAAATCAAAATAGAAATTTAAGAAGTTATGAACAGAGTTAGTAACAGTCTTCTTAAGAATCTTGAAGCTGACACCTGAATCTGTTGCTTTCTCAATGAAAATGCTTACTTATAGAGAGAGACTGCATCATAATACTGCTGCTCTGCAAGCATGAGAAGTATTGATAAACTCAGGATCTCAGGTCACTGTGATGTCTCTAAAGCTCATGAAGTGAATGAGCTGAAAGATGAAGACTGGGAATCTGCTCTTATAACAAGCAGAGTGTGAGAACTCAGATCTGAGAACTGAGAAACTTATAAGAGTCATCTTTGAATTGCAAGATCTCTCTGAAATCTGGAGAAGATTTGTGAAAACTATGATTGTTGTGAACATCATAGATGACATGTATTTGAGACTTGTATAACTTCAAAGACACAATCTGCACATAGCTGTTCATAAGTCAGGTTTATACTTCTGATCAGTGTTGACAGACTCACTCACAGAGATAGAAGCAGTTGATGCTGCAGAGTTGATTAGAGAAGACAAGCTCATCTATATGATGACTTTGCAAGTGTCTGAGAACCTTGCAGTCATGAAAACTGAGCTTCAGATATCAGAGAAATACTGAGATCTTGCAGAGATATTCAGCTCAGCTAAGACAGCTGAGCTTTCTTCTCACTGTGAGAAGAATCTGATAATAGATTTGATAGAAGGGCAGAAACTCTTCTGAGAATCAATCTATAAGCTCTCTCATTATGAGACAGAGATCTTGTGAACCTATGTAAAGAAGAATCTGAAGAATGACTTTATCTGATCTTCACAGATCTTCATGAAAGTCTCTGTGATATTCATGAAGAAGAAGAATGAAGATCTCAGATTGTGTGTAGACTACTATGACCTGAACTTTAAGATAATAAAGAGCTGCTATCTTCTATCTCTGATTGAGAATGTGATCAACTGTCTCATGAGAGCTGTTATATTCATACAACTGAATGTGATCAATGTATATACACAGCTGTGAATATAATCTGAGAATGAATGAAAGACTGTCTTTAGAACTGCACTGAGATTGTTTGAATATCTAGTGATGTCTTTTAATCTGACTAATGTCTCTGCAGCATTTCAGTCTTTTATCAATAAAATACTTCATGTATATCTGAATGTCTTTGTAATAATATATCTGAATGATGTGATGATGTACTTCATGAAGAAGAAAGAACACACTGAGCATGTGCAAAGTGTATTGAAGGTCTTAGATAAGGCAGGACTGTATATTAAGCTTGTGAAGTGCAACTTCAGTGCTTATTGAATTAATTTTCTAGAATATGTAATCACTGCAGATGATATTCAGATGAAATCTTTATAAGTTGAGACTATTCTATTATAGCTGAAGTCAACTAGTATTCATGAGATTCAGATCTTTCTGAGCTTTGTGAATTTCTATAGACAGTTTATCTTTGTATTCATGAGAATCTTCTTGACTCTTACAGACATGCTGAAGAATGAAAATAAGAAGAAGTCATTCTATGAATGAAGAATGAAAAGATTGTTGAGAAGAGAGAACTGTGAGAACTTTCTTATCTCAGAAGCTTGTGAGATCTTTGTAAGATTGAAACAGATATTTATGAATACAGTGATACTGTTTCACTTTAATCTCTTACTCTTAATCAGATTGAAGACAGATGTCTTCTTCTTTGTGATTTCAGAAATAGTCTTATAACTACAGTCAAATGAGAACTGGGTTTCAGTGATCTTTTTCTCATGAAAGATGTAACCTGTGAAGATTAACTATGACATTCATGATCAGAAGCTTCTTATAATAGTGAAATTCTTCCATCACTGATGTCACTACTTTGAGGATCTTATAACAGTGATTACTGTTAGAACTGATCATAACAGCTTGTAATAGTTTGCTTCAATCAAGAAACTCTTGCAGTGACAGGTTCACTGAGCTCAGAGACTGAGTGAGTTCTGATTCAAGATAGAACATATCAAGAGAACTAAGAACTCAGCAGATGAACTCTCTCACAGGTCAGACTATGTTAAGAAGGCCAGGATGACAGACACAGAGAGACTAGAGAAGGCAGAAAAGCTTTGTGAGATGCTTGAACTGAGTGTTGTGAAGAGATTAACTGAAGAGTCTCTCAATCCCCTGCAAGAGAAGAGGAGAAAGAGAGAGAAGAAGCCTGTATAACTACTCTCTATAACACTGAGAGTCAACACTCTGAGAATCTCTGTGAGAATTCTTGAAGAGAGTATCTATAATCTGAAGAGTTTGTGAGCTTTGAGAAGCACTGTGAAAGACCTAGTATAAGAGAAAACAGAGTATAAGTTTTTATAAGATCTTCTATTCAGATTGTCTGAACTGCAACTGAAGAATGAATATACTCAGTATATTCAGAAACTGCTCATAACAGAGATCAACTCTGCAGAAATAAAGAATTGAAGAGACTTAAATAATCTCTTGTGAAGAGAGGGCTGGATTTATGTGCCTGTGAATGAGTTTCTATGTGTAGAACTTATTAAAAGATATTATAACTCTTCTCTAGCAGGTTATTTTACAGATACTAGAACTCATGAGTTACTTACAAGAAAATACTTCTGACTGAAGATGTGAGAACTTATAAAGAAGATAGTGAATTCTTGTGCTGTTTATCAGAGTTTGTGAGTAGTGTGATTCAGATCATATAAAGAACTTACTCCTCTACTCATTCTGTGAGAACCTTGAGAACAGCTAGAAATGAATGCTCTTGTAAGCCTCTCTGAAAGCAAGGACATATATAATACCTGCTTTGACAGTGTGCTGGTGATAGTGAATTACTTCACTAAGATGACACACTTTATATTCATCTGCAAGGACTTGAAGTCAAAGAATTTGACTCATATCTTCATCTGTAATATGATTCAGTTGCATGAGTTGTCTGTGAACATTATCTCAGATAGAGAATTAATCTTTATAGAAGAGTTCTGATCTGATCTGATGACTATACTGAAGATCTCATGAGATCTAAGCATGACTTTTCACTAATAGACAGATGATCAGACAGAATGCCTGATGAGTATATTGAAACAGTATCTGTGATACTTTGTTAATTACAATCAGAATGACTAAGTGCATTGATTATTACTCACAGAGTTCATGTACAACAACTTAAAGCATGTCAGTACAGATAAAACCTTCTTTGAGATGCTCACTGAGACTCATCTGTAAATGATCTTGATGAACCTGTGAGAGTACACTATAGAGTGTGATGATGCCTGTGAATGAGCTGAGAGAATTCAGAAGATCTGGGAGAAAGCCTGTGAATTCTTGAGAAAGACTCAAGAGTATCAGAAGAGATACTATGACTTCAAGCATATTATAAAGAGTTTCAAGAAAGATAATAGAGTCTGACTGAGTCTAGAAAACATTATTACACAGAGATCTAGTAAGAAGCTGAATCTCTTGTGAACAGAGTCTTACAAGATTGTGAAGAAAGTTAGCTTGCAGTTCTACAGATTGAAACTGTCATCTGAGTTATAGATATATAATGTTTTTTATATCTCTTTGCTCTGTGAATATAAGAAATTCTCAGAAGAGAATTCTGTGACTCATCACTCTGTTCATAAAGCACTAGAGAGTGAAAGAGAATATCAGATCAAAGAGATTGTTAACTCAGAGAAGTGAGATTATAAGCTTCAATTCAAGATTCAGTGATAAGAGTATTCTGATAAGATGAATAAGTTCACTTGAGAATTATCTGAGTAGATAAGACATCTGTAGAAGCTGAGACATGACTTTCATACTGTGAATTCTGATAAGTCAGAATGATACAGTCTTCACTAAGAATCTGATTATGATAAAGATATTAACACTGTTATTTATAAACTCTAGTCTATAAGATGATGAGTTTCTACTGAGATGAACAGTCTGCAGTGTATGCAAGAAAAGAAGAAAACATGTTCTCATTAAAGCTAAAAAACAAGAAAATAAACAGAGCTATGAATGCAATTTAGAGATTAATAAAGAAAAAATAAAGAAAATTCACACTTACATTATTAATATCTATAATACTCAACTCTCTCACAACTATTAATTTTCTTCTTCAAAGAAGTAGAGAGTATCATGTCTGTGATACAGATAATTATTGTATTTGATGTGAAGACTGTCAGAAATGCACAGACTTCAGAAGAGCTGAACATCAGAGTGTACACAGTTGTGACAGAATCTTGAAGACTGGTCATCTGTGTGTGTGATCAGATATTCCTTATGAAGCTGTGTCTGCTCTCTCAGTTATGCTGAAGTATTCAGTCTGGAAACAATGAGAATGTGAAGAGAGAGCTTATCTGTTCAGATCAACTTCTGTCATGAATTCATGGCATTCACATTGCCTTGATTACCCAGATTTTATGAGTATCTGAGAACTCATCTCTCATTGATAATGAGATTGTGGAAATGCGCTGCAGTGCAAGAATCATTGATAGAGAATCTAGACATATTTGCATATGCCTGATCAGAGATTGTGTGAGCAGGGAGAGGGTGATTGTAGGCCTGCAAGACCGCAGAAGACACTGACAACACTGAGAGCTTTGTAAGAACTGTCAGCTAGAGTCTGTAAGAAATTACTTATGAGAAGACTTACAGCAAAGAGAAGAACTGCACTGCTTAGAGCCAGGGACTGACCTGGGGAAGAAATGAGGTGAGCCACTGGCCTGAAGATCAGATGTGGTGATGAGGCTGAGAGAGATGAAGATGTGATCATGAGCAGCAGTGTCTCTGCTTCATCAGCTGATAAAAAGTGATCAGAGAAGTTGCAGGAATACTCATAAGAAGCTTAACAGCAGTCAGACATTGTTTATAAAGATATTGAAATTGAAAAATTTTTATTCTTGAGAAGTTCTTGAATCAATATACAGACATTGTCAGAAACACTCTCTCTCTGTCATCTGAATAAAAACACTTCATAGATGAATGAGAATACTCACAGTTTGTAAGAATGAAAGCTGTTACAGAAAAAGAGAAAAGAAGATGAGATTCTGTGAACAGATCTGAGATATTTATACTACTCTAGAGAGGTTTGCTTACACTGTGAGTGATTCTGTAAAACAGTCAGATCACTCTAGTAAACAAGAGTGATTGTGAATTGCAGGTCTGAATCTTTCTATATGATTACAAAGAGTGATTGCAGACTGTGAATATCTTGATTCTACAATTCTACAGAGTTGATGAAAGAATGAAAAATTCCTCATAATTCTACAGTGTCAAAGAGCAATGATTTATGAGAATGAATGAAAGATCAACTCACAAATGTTTCTCTTTAATGAGAGTGATCTCACAGAGAGTGATTCATCTGTGAGATGAATCTATGTGATGATCACACAAGAATCTCATGAAAATGATTGAGAGTCAACTGAAACTCTTCTGTATGAAAGATGTGAGATGAATCTGCATGATAGTCAGAGAAGAATCTGTAGACTATAAAGAACCTTGTGAAACAAGGAACTGAGTGACAGACTCTTTTCTCTTTGTGATAACAAGGGATTTTTCCTCACTGAGGTTTTTTATAGATATAAAGGATTTTTAGTGAGTATCACTAGACTGACCGTGTGACCGTGTCTGGGACCAGGACCAGATTTTTTGATAGTCCCATTACCAATTCGACTGATCCCATTACACAGTTTTAACATTAGATAGTAGTCCCATACTGTCCCAGTGGGACTTACTGTCTACTCTTGTCACATTTTCCAAATGGGACCATGATTTCCACTTCTCAATTTAAATTATTTTTATTGCTTTAAATGACTTTAAATCTCATTTGAGTGTTACCAAAAAGCATTACTTTTTAAAAAATTAAAAATAGTCTAAAAAAAACCTTAAAATGTCTAAAAATAGTAACTTTATGTCAAGAATGGGACTAAATGGGACCAAATGGGATCACTTTCTCATTTTTTTCAAGTCATGGTTCCATTTTAAGATCTCATATATAGTCACTTTACCTGTTTTTTTGATAGCCAGTCCCAGCGGGATTCACGCCAAGAAATGTATGGGACCAGACCAAATGGGACCAAACGTGAAATTCATAGTCCCGGCGGCCAGTCTAAGTATCACTGCAGTGCTGAGCTGACTATGAAGTCACTCAGTGAAAGGCTTCACAGACAAAGCCTTAGAGAGGGAGAAGTATGTAAGAAATCCCACTTCTCATGAATTCTTTATCTCTATTCCTATCTCTCATGTAATCAATAGGGCTAGCGGCCCTTGGCTACACACAACTATATAGACTGAAGTTCATGAATACTATTCACAACTCAGCTTGAATGCTATTATACATTTGATCCCTACATTTATCTTCCTACCGCGAACACTTCTAGTAGTTAACAGTACATATCACATCAAGCTGCAAACACCCGAATAATCGCCTGCGAGCACTTATTCTTACATATTCTCAACTGAGACAGGAATTAAATACTTAATAGACTTTCTATCAGAAACTCAAGCAGCTACAAGAAAATGGCTAAATTCAGAATTATCTGAATATGAAGAGGAGGAAATCAACCAGATATAGTCTGTTAAAACAGCTATATACTATCTTTTAATAATTTGTTTTGTTACAGTCTTTCTTTATTTTATCTTTTTCTTTCAATTTCTTTCTGTCTATCTATTTAATGTGTCTATCTTTAAGACTGTGTTCTCTTTTCCTTTGTCATGATATTGTCAAATGATTTCAAAGTATGAGATGATGTTAAAACACTGCAATTTGTAAACTGTTTTTGTATTCTGAGCTGGAATTTTCTGATTTTGCATATCTGAAATTGATGAATGTATAATAGTTAACTTTACAGATATAGGAAAAACCCTGAGAACTAAAAGTTCTCAGGTAGATGTCATAGTCTCTGACTGCATACATCTATAATTGAAGAATAATAATAATAATAATAATTTTCTTTACAGATGTTCTCTACTGCATTTACATTCTTTATACTCTTATCTACATTCATTACAACCTGTGTATTCATTAATATACTCTTTCATGCACTGCTGCTTGACATGTGAGGATTCTCATCCTCTCAGCGCGTTTGAACATTCTCAATTCAATGCATTATTCTGTACATGCTCTACATGCTGTCAAGCTCAGCATTATGCATGTCAGACACATTCAGTTCAAATTTTCTATCTGCTATTGAGAGATATAGCTGCTTCTGTGCTCAACTCACAGTGAGTTGAGCTGTCACACTGTGATACATGTCATGAAGACTGTTCATCTCACCTGTTTCATGCTGTCAATTGTGTGTTCAAGAACTGTAACAACTTCCAGGCTCTCAATCATGAATGTGCCTGTAATGTCAAATGCTGTTGTCTGACAGCTGCTGCAGCAGTTCATGCAGATCATATATGTGTGAATTCATCAGAGTGACTGTCCCTTGATATCCTCAATAATTGAACTGGCTCAACTACCTCTGAACCAGCTATTAATTCTTCAATCACTCGCGGCCACTGGTCTGTTCTCTGTGGCTTTCAGTTCTACACTCATTGCCATCAATCACTTGATTTTGACCAAATGAATGTCTGCTGCTCTGTCTGCAGAGCTAAGCATTGAATTGACAAATGTGTACATGAGTCATCAAAGACTCTATCAGTGTTTTTCACATGCTGTGCAAGAGATGCTGTAAGACTACTGTCTGTCAAAGAACTCTCACAAGAGCTATGTAAGCTGTTTAATAACAATACAGCTGATGCGAAGCATTTTCATAAGCATATTCAGAACTACAACTCTGCTCTGGCATTTACATCTATTAAGTATAAGCAGGATTCACATCTGAGTCATCTGACTACTAGCAGCCTGATGCTATTTCAAATACAGAGAGAACTCTATCATCTGTAAGAGCTATTAGAGTCTGAGCCAGATGAGAATGTCTGTTTTGTATAAATATGAATTCATAATTCACAGTTTGATGTGAGTATTTTAAATGATGCAGACTCTGTTATATATTCTAGTATATTTAATTATATCTGTATTGCATTGCTTACTGTTCATTCATTTGCTTTTTCATATTCTTCTATTATATTATTATAACTGCTAATGTTCTCAAGATTAATTCTTTTATTCAGCTTTATCAGTCTGTATGAGAGATACTACAGAACAGCTCTGCTGTATATATCAATTTGAACCCTGTTCTACAGCTGAAGACAGACAATGATCACTGCTGTAAGAATCTGTCTACTGTCTCTGAGATTGCAGTTGTTATATAGAACACTCTCAGCAGTGCTTATTACTTTCATATCATTCTTCTGACACTATAACAGCTCAGTGCTGACTTGAGTCTCATATATATTGATTCTTATAGTCTGTTATATCTTTCACTATATTATGTTCTACTTTTTCCTTTCAGAGATCATAGCTGATATATTAGTATAAATATGCTTACAGATCTCTTACTCATCTGTAACAGCTCTGATAATGATGTTAATAATGCTGTTAAGAATGAAGATGAGTATGACAGCTGTAGCCTGACTCTGTGTATGTAGTATGCATATAATCTTTTTCAATGAGATAATATTGATACTTCTCTTTTTCAGATCAGATGTCTATTTCAATAATATTTAGTTAATGTCTATACAAATATTGATGAACAGCAGCTGAACTGAGTCTGTACTCATTAACTGAAAATTCATGCAGATCAATATAGTGATCTATATAATATTATACAGACAGATGATACAGATTATAAGCAGCTTAGTTACTATGTAATATTATCTACTTCTTATATAGACAGTGAACATTTTATACATAAACTGTTTCAGAATTCTATGACAATTGTCTTCAACTACAGATATTAAACTCTTTTCATTACTTTCACAGTCAATTCTGAGTGAGAGAAGATTATCTGTGAGTTGCTCTCTGATCAGACTGTAGTGAATCACTTAGATTTGATTGTATATATTTTTACAATGAAGATTTTTCATTTTCTTAACATTCTCAAATCTGAACAGCTGTTCAGACTGATGTTGATCAGAGTATGAACAATTGAATATTAAAAATGTGAACTGTCTTATATGTATCTGTTAATCTGACTAGAGAACTCTGAGCAGTTTTTGCAGTCTGATACAATTGATGATATTATATCTGCAGAGCTGTCAAGCTCTGCTGAGAATATAGATGAATTGAGTGAATTAGTCTGTAAATTCATGATTCATAGTTCATGTAATGCTGGCAGAGTGAGCCTCTGTCATGAGAATGACAGATGTATAAAATGTTTTCTTAAAGCTTTTCAGAGTGCTACAGCTATTGAAGAGAATGACTATTCTCTGTACAGACAGAAGTATGATTCATCTATCTTCTTTAAATATACTGTTAATAACAGTGAGATTGTAATTGATAATCAATGAGTTATTTCATACAATCTCTATCTTATCTGTATATATAAAGTATATATAAATGTAGAGATCTGTGCCTCTGTTGAAGTCATTAAATACATTAATAAATATATCTACAAGGGTCTGAACTGCACTGCTCTCTGTATTGTTGACTTCAATGATGAGATTGATATTCAACTGCATGAGTGTTATATCAGCTTAACTGAGACTGTATGATGTATATTCATATTCTGTATACATCAGAAGTTTTCATCTGTTGAGATATTATCTATTCATTTATCAGATTATCAGATGATTTACTTCTCTGAATCTGAATATGAAGATCATGAATATATTACTGAATGTTTGATAAATAATATATCTAAGTTCATAGCATTCTTTGTCTATAACAATTCACATCTGAATGTTCAGTATCTCTATCAAGAATTTCCTCATCATTTTATTTAAGACAAATGTAACTGAAGGTGAAAGAGCTATGTGAAAAGAAGATCAGTTAACTGTCTATCTTATCTCAGTTTATATAATAATGAGGTATTCTTTTTACAGCTGCTTCTTATTAATATACATGATTCATTAAGCTTTGAGACTCTGTAAACAGTGAATGATGTTTGTCACTCTACATTTTATATAGTATGTCAGACACTTGATCTTCTGTATAATAATAATGAGTGTGTGATTCAAAGGTTGCTTAAGCCAGCGTACGATTACAGGCGTACACCGGCTTCTTATATTGTAGTCTCGTACGCTAAATTAATTAGTGTATGCTATGGCCCCTTTACACTTGTACATGTACACTAGTAGTTTGAAAGCGGCTGTGTTATTATCTGATGATTGTATGTTCTTCCAAACCACATTCTTTCCCACCAGATTCAGTCACGCTCACATGACCATGTTGTACACCCTAGCTTCATGTGGATTAGCTTGCCACTAGTGTTTCACAATTATGTGATCTATTTCTGATTTGGCTAGCATTCTGTGTACACTCTCACAAAGAAACTTTCACTATATTACATCACTCATTCACTAACTTTTCTCATTCTTCAATCATCATCTCTATCATTGTCATCATCAAATATCATCATCTCATTCAAGATTTCTATCTCTTCTTCTGTTCAACTCTTTTCATCTGTTCATCTATCACATTATATGTGTTCCTGATGATGACTCTCTATTCTCATAACAAGCATTCTTACAGTGCTCATATCAGGCAGTTTGTTAGCAGTAAGTGTAATGCATTGTGAAACATGATCAGAACTTGTTTATCTTCTAACAATCATCAGAACATACTACTATGAATGACACATCTTCTCTATCTTCTCATACATTCTCAACTGTTTCCTTCTCAGCAGGTTTCTGATTGTGTTTTCTGGTACAATTTTACATGAACACAGATGCTGATATGTTGTTTTTATTCACATAGAATCTTCACACATTGACAGATTCATGTCTGTCAATGATAGTGAACTCAGTGTTGAATCATTGATTGAGAACTTGAAGAACATGATAATGAAGGAATTGTCTGTGTCATGTGTGACTGAGTCTTCTGTGTTCTCTCTTGCCCTCTCTGTTTCTTTCTCTGCTGTTCTCTCTCAATCTTCTACATCTGCTTCTGTGTCTGGTTCTCCCGCTCCTGCTACCCCTGTTCCCGCGACCCTCACTTCTGCCACTCCTGGTTTTGCTGTCTCTGCTTTCATGACCAGCTCTTCTCATTTCAAGAAGATGTTGTATAGACTTAATAAATCACATCTTTCAGTATATATACTTCTGCTCTTCTTATCTACTCTCAGAATGATTTATTGTATAAAGACTGTATATAACACAACTATCTGAAGCTCAGTTGCAGATGCTGATTATTATATTTGTTTTAAATATTTATAATAAGAGAATCATTTATTCATATCAGAGAATCATCTCTCTTCTCAACAATGTCAAGATTATAAGTCTTTTTCTTTTCATCTTTTCTTTCTGACACTGATTTTTCTGTTCTTAGAGAAAATTGTTATGAGTTTTACTGTGTATGAAGTTGTGATATTCACAGATATCAAGAAACTTTTTATAACTGTTAAATTCAATATTACAGATACATTCACTCTGACTAATATCTTCAGAATAATTGACTCATATCAGCCTATTCTCTAGCAGTTATTGTTCAACTTTGTGATACAGATGAAGAATATCTGTGTTTTCAGGAACAGAAATGCGAATGTTGTACTCTTTTACACTCACAGATGTGAGGCTTGTATGTCTTATCTGAAATGTTGTTATAAGAATGAGCTGTTCACATGCTGTGTTCTGCTTCCTGCATTCTTCTGTGTTTCTCTCTCTCTTTCTGAGAAGCCTTGTGCATGTTGTAATTGCATGTACAATTCTAAGATCAGTGAGTGTTCATTCAGTAATTATTACTTCTGCTTTTGTGATTTTCATACACTAACAATGATTCTTAGTTGCTCTGATGTCAGAGATCATTCTGATCAAAGATGACAACACTGCTGAGACTACTCTCTCCTGCTCTTAAGCTTCTTCTATTACTTTCTCTCTCTCCTTCTCCTCTGCAGAGAAGATTGTGCACATATCAGATCATAAGTATTCAGCTCTGAGTGACTCTCACTGTCATTTATTCAGTTCTGTGTCTTCTCTTTCTTCTGTTTCTTCCATCTCTGTCTCTTCTGCCCTGGCTCCTGGTTCTGCAGATCCCGCACTCTTCTTCAATTTCTCTATGTATACACATGTGCATTCCTATATTGGCATTTCAGTCAATCTTGCAATAAATGACATTAATGTTGTATACAGAGTGGTAGAGGAATTGAAGACATGCACAGCATTGTTGCAAGAGTGGCTTGCAGCTCTTGAATTCCTTACAGATCTCAAGTTTTGAGATTTTCTTTGTTTTTGATGTTTTTCAGGTGATGTGATGTTGAAAATAGATTAAATATATAATATATGAAAATGAATGAAGTGTGTATAATAACATTTATCTTTTGCAGTCAACTCTTATAATTGATGATCAATTCATTATTTCTTTTCTTACACTTTTTCTTTATCTGCTAGTCACTACTCTTATATGACCTCTATATAATACAGTGTTCAGTGACTAGGTTCAGCAGCTTTCATCTTTTGTGATTCTGTCTTACACATTATACTGTCTCTCTTCACTCACTCAGATCACTACAGTGAATAGTTCATCAAAACTAACCTCATCTAATCTCTGAGTGTTCTCAGAGATTAAGATGACTTGGTCTCATGCATCTGCAGATGTTTCAGATAGTTCATTCTCTATAATCTCTACAATTGAACTGATGTAAACAGTTAAATTCAACTCTGAATTCCTTTTTCTTCTGCAATCTGACTTATGTGCAAGTCTGCTACTTTGAGATTACTCTTTGTTACATTACACTCACTGTCTGCAGTGCATTATCATACAATCAGCTACAGTCTTATCACTTATTGAAGTGTGATATTCATCTGATTTCTTCATTTCTTCCCATTCTTTTCTTATAATCATGAAAAGATCAGAATAAGTGAGATTATCTGATTTGTAAGTGTCTATGATTTCTCTTACTTTGTGAGACTTTTTAATTATAAGTCTCTTCTTTTTCAACACTGATGATAGTGCTGTGAATAATCATAATTCACTTGAGTCTTGCATCTTTGTTTTCATAAGTCATGAATCATTAATTAAGTTATATAAGATCTGTCTCTCTGATTCTTTCAATGTGTACATTCTCAGAGAATGTGATTTGAGTATTTTATATGACTCAAACCATCTAGGTTGAAACTTCTCAGAACTCTTGTTGCATATGAGAACTTACATTTTCATCTTGAGACTCAATTTCATAATAAGTGAGTCTTATATTCTTTTCAATTGAATTGCTTGATTCAGGAGTAACTCATTAGCTTTTGCACATGTGTGGCTGATCTCTTTCAATCTTGATTCTGCATCTGCAACTGCTGTATCTGTAACTGCTGTTTTCTCCCTCACCTTTTCTGAAGCATTCTCCGGGATGCACAGATGCAATTCATACAACAGGTAGAATGATGAACACTTGATGACTGCATGCTGCTGGATTCACATGGCTAATAGCATCTGCCTGAGATATTCATCTCATAATCTTGTAGGCTTGCTCACTAGATATTTCATCAGCATGTTGCTCAAGATTTCATTCAAGTGTTCCATCTTTCTGTTTATCTGTGAGTGATATAGTGTTGTTCTACAATGTCTTGTCTGTAACTGGCTTACAAAATGCCTCACTGCTTCTTCTACAAGGTTTGTATTATTATCAGTTAGAATCTCACACAGCATTTCATAGTTGATATAGGTTTCATCATGTAGAAACTTCATCATCATCTTCTTCATCATCTCTGAAACTGCTTTCATGACTGGCCAGTCAGTAGTGTAATCAATAGCAGTTATTATTCATCAATTTCCATTTGACATTCATGGCAATATGTCTATGAGGTTCACTCTTCATCATTCAAACAGTTGTATTATACACTTCATCTGGTGTTACACTTTCTCACATTCTAATTCTTTCTTAGATTCTTTCACAACCTGACAATTCAGGCACTTGTGAGTGTATGCCTGAATGTTCTCAGCCATGCTTGGCCAGTATACTCTTGATTTGAGTACATTCATGAGTTCAGGGCTTTCTAAGTGACTGAATTCCTTGTGTATATGAGTTATCAAGTCATGTCTAAATGAAGATTCTAGATAGAGAGCTTCTGTATATTCTAGATCATAGTAAAGCACAATGTTGTTTTTCAATTTCCTCAGCTTGAAGTTCAGGAGCATCTCTTCTACTGCTTTCATGAGATGCTTATCATCTGACATCTTGTCATTCTTCAAGTGAGAGATCATGATATTCACTCATTCTGATTTCTTGCATTTTCTCAGTGTGTTTAATGTGAATGTCTCTTGTGCCTGGTTCACAGAATTCTCACTCATGAAATCAGGTCTGCAACTGATTGCATCAGACATCACAGTGTTCAATTTCTTTCAGTATTTGATATGAAGATTGTACACTTGAAACTCTGAGATTCAATATACTAAGCATTTGAAAGGTTTTGTTATCAATTGTAGATAGATGAGGCTTTTGTGATCTGTGATCACTGTTGTTGTATGTCTGTTGTTAATATATCTATCTCATAACATCAGCATGTGCTTGATTGCTAGTAATTTCTTTTCATACACTGAGTAATTGAGCTCAGCATCTGATAGTTTTCTATCATTGTATGCTACTGAGTGCAGCTTGTCATTCTTACTCATCTGTAGAAGAGCATCTCTGATAGCTCATTTGAATGCATTCATCTCAATGTAGAAAGATTTATTACAATCTGATTGAATAAGCACTGAGAATATTGTTATACATTTTCTCAGTGTGAGAAAAGCCTCTTCACATGTGATATTTCAGATAATTGAATGAAACTTCTTCTTTCACAGATTCATATCTGTTTCTCTTAAGAGATCTGAGAGTGATGCAGATATTCATGTGAAATCCTTGATGAATCTGCAGTAGTATAAGATCAACTCAAGAAACTGTTGTACATAGTGTACATTTCTCAGCTGCAGTTAATTCACTATGATATTCAATTTCTCTGAAATAAAGTGTATACAGTCATCACTTACTACATGTTCTATAAACTTCAACTCTTTCATTTCAAACACACACTTGATTGATTTAATGTAGAGCTTATACTCTGTCAGAGTTGTAAGCACTTTATCAAGATGCTTCAGATGTTCATTGTATGAGTTTGAAAAGACTAGAATGTCATTGAGATATACAAGATATGAGATTTCATTCTGTTTATAAAGAATTGTATTCATCATTGTTTAAAAGATAACAGGCATATTTGTCAGACTGAATAACATTGTCAGAAATTCAAACTTCTCTCATTGTGTATTAAACACAGTTCATGAGACTGACAGTTCATCTACACAGATCTGCCAGTATTCTGAGAGAAGATCAATCTTTAATAGATATCAGATGTTTCTGACTGTATTCAACTGTTATTGAATTCATGACAGTGAATATTCATTCTTGATTGTAAGCTTGTTAAGTGCTTGATAATTGATACACATTCATCACTCTTTATCTGCCTTTTTCATGAATAGGACTGGAAAGCCCCACATGCTTGAGAAGAGTTATATGAGACTATGTTCTAGAAGGTCTGTGATCTGATACTTCTGTTCTTCAAGATGTGTTTGTGACAGAGAGTATGCATTCTGATTGACTGATTTTGTATCCTCTGTATCAATCTCATGTACAAATTCTTGTTCTGACAGTAATTCTGATGAAAGATCTGTTCAGAAGATCTTTTCATACTTCTTCAGAAGCTTCTTCATACACTTGTTCTTCTGCATATTCTTTATCTTGGTTTTCTCCACTTCTGAGTCCTGTATAACATACAGAATGCTTTTGAATAAGGTCTTATGAATTGTTCTCTTTGCTTGTTAATGTATAAGCAGATTTAACCCTTCTATATCAGAGATGTGAAATATTCTTCTCATATCAGTTGATAGAATTGTATAAACCATTTTCTTTCTATTAGTCAACTGCATATGATATGTATGTCATTGAATCTGTGAATTGAACCTTTGAAATTAATTGAGTCTGAGAATAAGGTCATATTTCACATTCTGCAGCTCTTGCACTTAAATATAGCAAGATCATTCTCTGAAGTGCAAGAGAACTCTTACTCTTGTAGATAATATTAAATATCAGTTATCAGATAATCTTATATATCAGAGATTCTTCACTCAGTGAATCTCTTTCAATCTTCAGATTATATAATTATCAATATATTGTGTAGAAGCTTCTGTGTCTGCTAACACTTTTACAGTCATCTCTTAATTCTTACTCAAGTGTTCTCTATACATTAACATTTCAGGTCTTAAGGCATTGAGATGAGTGTTCACTTCATTCTCACTCACACTTCAGTCAGAAGCCTGCTTCTTCTTTATATTCACAGAATTCAGAGAATTATCTAATGCAGACATCTCTTTCACTTTGAAGACTTTTCATAGAATATCAGTGAGTGTCTTCAAGCTCACTGATTCTGCTAGTTTTTTAACTGTGCATGCTGAGTGCAATCTTTTACATCATGATTTTAGTATTCACAGTTAAAACAAGCTCAATGCTCATAATATCAAGATTTTCACTCAGAGAATTTCTTTTTCAGAAGATTCAGTGCTTTAGTAATAGCATTCAGATCTAAATTTATCACATTCAGATATATAACTTGTGTTATAGAAGTCTGATTATCTATTCTTCACTGAGATATACTTGATTACAGTATTTTCTATCACAATTAACTCACTTATTTCTGTATGATAAGAATGTTGTATGCTTCTTTCACTGTGCCTGATTATGAGATTAAGTATTTTCATTCTGCTCTTAACTCAGATGTAAGATCATGAATAAAGATCTGTAAACAGAAAGATATTGAAAGCTCTTCATTCAATATAAGATAGTGTAAGCTGAAGTGTGTGAAGTATAATATAAGATCACTCACTTGTCTACACTCAGTAAAGTGTTTGTAATACTTATCTCATACATTCACTTTCTCAAAGTTGTGCAAGATTCATTTGAAAAACTCATTTCATGTTTGTGAAAATGAATATTGCTCTGAATCTGTGAGATTTATCTTTTTATCAGTTATTTATAATGACTTCACTTTTCTGTATAGAAATGTGACAGATCTTAAGACTTGTTAAAATTCTGTTAACTATCTGTCTGTGAGTTCACATTCAATCTGATAATATAATTGCATCTGACTTAGTCAGCTGATTACAGTATTATTTTTTCAGTTGTTATTAAAGCTTAATAACTTTAGCAGATCTTTTAACTTAATGTATCTCATACTCAGATTCTCATTCTGCACAGTGATCTCTGATAATGTGTACACTTCTGAAGAGATTATGAATGATTGTGATGAGATCTTCAGGTTTAATATAGTCATCTATCTGTGTAAATATTTAATCTTCTACTGCAGATCTAAGATCTGATTTTCTCTATTCTTATTAATGATGATGATTGCATCAGTGAAGCTCTTTATAGTGAATGCCTGATCTGCAGTGAATATCAATTGTTATTTAACTTCTGTCTCAGCCTGTCACTGTGTACACAAGGCCTTGATCTTGTTTAGAATCCTTGTACATGTACAGAGCTTTGATTCTGATTCAGCAGTTTCAGTCACTTTTCTTACTGCTTTAAGTAAACCCTCTGAGAGGTTCTGCATATCTTTCAGTTCAGATAGCAGAGAAGAGTGTTGTTTATATCAGCTAGAGAAGGTATTCATTTCAGTGATTTCTTGTTAATTGTATGATGTCTATCATTATCACTGTATTATTATATCACTATATTACTGTATTATTATATCACTATATCATTATATCACTATATCACTCTGTTATCATTGTATAACTTCAGTGATGGCCACTCCTCTCTTTTATCTCTTTAAGTGAAGAGCAGTCTTCTTTGAATCTGGTTCATCACTCTCATTCCTTTTCTCACACCTCATCTGTTCGCATACATGGCATTTGCCTGGGTGTGGAGTTTTCCCTCAATAAGTGAAGCAGTATTAATCAGATGCTCTTTCACTCACTGCTTTTCATATGCTATCTTTTGAGACATTCTAGGACCACACTGGTATGATAACTATAAATCACTTCATAGATGGAATTATCACACTCTGAAGGAGCCTGTGCTTCTCACTGGTTTTTAGACATGCTATCAGATGTGATTCAAAGGTTGCTTAAGTCAGTGTACAATTACAGGCATACACCGGCTTCTTATATTGTAGTCTTGTACACTAAATTAATTAGCATACGCTATGGCCCCTTTACACTTGTACGCGTACGCTAGTAGTTCGGAAGCGGCCGCGTTATTATCCGACGGTCGTACGTTCTTCCGAACCACAAGTGAATTATTATATTTAAATCTGCTATTGTATTTATAACTGCTCACTGCATGCAGTCAGTATTTGTCACTGTATTAATTCATGAAAATGTTGCAGATTCATCTGCTCTCTAAGCATGTTTCTACTATACTCTCTGTGATGATCTTTCACATTGACTGTGTTAGATGAATTCAGACTGTATTATCAATACTTCTGCAGAAGATGTATATTATAACTATAATCTGTTTCTTATTCAGCAGCTTCTGCATGAGTTTAACAAGATTCTTACAGACTTTGACCTATCTGCATGCAGCTCTGTATGAAATAATCTTATTAAAAATCAGCTACTTTTTGAGAAGCAGAACTATAATCTTATAGAGGAAATTGTCACTGTGAATGTTCTGCAGATGAAGTTAAATGATGATTAATATCATGCATATAATTCAATTCTGACTGTAATAGAATTACAGTCATCTCACTATTTTCTACAAGATCTCAGTGACACTGGCAAAACATTTCTTTACAGAGCTCTCTATAGCTGTCTATATACAGGTGAAAAAACAGTTCTTTGTATAACTTTCTCTGACATTGCAGCTATTCTTTTATCATGTGGCAGAACTGCTCACTCATGTTTTATCATCTCAATTGAATTGAATGCAGATTCTGTGTCAAAGATAATCATTTGCAGTGAACTGAGTCATCTGCTACAGACTGTAGACTTGATTATTTGAAATGAGACTCTCATACAGCATTGCTATTATATGAAGATTGTTAACTATCTTCTTCAAGATTTATGTTCATTGAATGAGCTTTTTGATGATGTGTCTGTTATATTTGATGATGATTTTACACAGACTCTGTCTATTATATTATGTGACAGCTGTGCGTGCTGCAGTTGTTGCAGCTTGTCTGCAGTGTTCATATATATAGCAGTGATTAACTGTACTGCACTTGAGAAGGAATATGAGACTGGCTGTAAATGATGACAATATAATATTTGTGAATTAGCTTGATCAAATATCATATAATCTGAACTGTATTGATCATGTTGATCTTTCATTCTATATTCATTAAACTGCTGACATCAGTGTGCTGTGTGAGAGAGTGTTTTCTACAGCTGAACTTAGAACTGCAGCAGTCTGTTCTGATTACTTTGAAAGCTATGTCATTCTTACTGTATTAAATCAGAATACATTTCACATTAATGAACAGATTATGACAGTCATATTAGATGATATTCATACATTTTATACTGCAGATATGACTCATACAGATGATCTGACTCTGAACTGTAAGAAGTTCTTTCATAAATATCTAACTGTTATTAACTGTTCAGCCCTGTTACTGTCTGTATTGAGATTAAAAGTGAGCACTTCTGTTATACTTCTGTGTAATCTCTGACTATCTGAAGGGCTCTACAATGGCATAAGAATAATTATTCAGTGAATAATAACTCATTTACTTGAGATGAAGATCATATTCAGTATATATAAGAATTCAGTTCATATACTATCATAAATCAATCTACATGCTCAAACTGTTGAGATTTCATTTTTATTATTATTATTATTATTCTTCCATTATACTCATATACAAGCGGAGCTTATGATGAGTCCTTGCGTGATGTTAAATACAGGCCAAGTGTTGGTTATACAGGAGGAAATACAGGTGTTGAGATTTCATTTGATATGACTTACTATCAGTTTTCAGTCTGTTCATGCTTTGTAATAATAATTAACAAGTCTCAGAAGCAGTCTCTTTCTACAGTTAGTATTGATCTCAGAAACTCTGTATTCTCATATGATCAGCTATACATTACACTCTCTTAAACTACAGATGTCAACCAGTTGACTGTCTTGCTAGATGAGAATGATGAGAGATGTACATTAAATGAGATATATTCAAAGATTCTACAGTTTCTTAACTAATTCTTCTGCTACTGCTGTTTTTTGTTCATTGTCTATACAATACTATTATCAGATGTTAAAATAGAGGTCTTTGAACATGTAAAAAACTGTCATTTCAATTTGATACTAACTATTAAAGAAAAGAAAAAAGCAATAATACTTCACTGAGCTCATTCTCACATCTCATACAGCTCATACAGCTCACTCACATCACTCTCTATTTTTTGAATTTTTTAATCAGGGCTGTAATGCCTGTGAAGACACTCTGTTGACTGAGCTGAGCTATCTGCAACAGGCTCACAGCCTCATCTCACTCTCTACACAAATGTTTCATCTCTTTCTTCATCTTACAGAGCTGGTGCATCTTCACCTGCAGTTATAACAACTTTAACTCTGTGATCTCACTGTCACTTACTTTATCATTCTTCTCTTCATTCTTCAGAGTTACAAATGTCATCTGTTTCTTTTTAACTGAACTGAACAGCTGAGTCACCTGATTCAGCTTCACACTGACAGTCTGCTTCTTCTTATTTCTCTTCTCCTTCTCATTCTTCTCTGTATTGACAGAGGTGAAGAACTGCTGATTCTCTGTTATTTTCATATCAGTATATACATTTTGCATGTACATTTTACTAATGAATTTACATACTATAGAGATGATTCATTACTTATCAGACTGCAAGCTGCAGTGTTTACTCAGTGAATTATAGTAATAATTTACACAGACTCTCTTTAACATGCTAGAGATTATAACACACTTAATAAATGAACTGTGATCCTTCTCACATAAGCTGTATGATAGAGTGACTTTAATATCACAGCTGTGAACAAGTACTGATTCTATATTTATTACTCTTTTTAGCTGAGGCTTGAATTTCTTCTCACACAGCACTATATCTCTCTTGAGCTTCATCTCACACAGCTGTGCAACAATCTCACTGTCTTTCTTAGCTATTTATTCTATCAGCAGCTGTAGCCTATGTTCAGGCATTCACATGTTAGCAGGCTGCTGATGTGACTGCTGAAAGACAGATGTAAATGAATTAATGAGCTGCTGAGTCTTCAGAGCTCTCTGAGCTTGCTGAGCTTGCTCTGCACTATTATTAGCTGTAATTTCATAATTTCTGAGCTGTTTCTCTTTCAGTTCTCTACTTACATTCAGTCATTTTAACTGCTTCAATTGTATTTCAGATGATTTAATGATTAATTGAAGTAAATTATGACATGTTTCAATTACTGACTATATATATTATAGTTCTAAGATCTTTATATGAGCTGTCTGACATTTAATTACATCTTACTTAAAGCTTCTACATTAACTCTACAACACTGCTACAGTGTTATTCATCTTTTTCCTATGTAGTTGTTCTCTATTAACAGTTGTAAATTACATGGAATTCATCTATACAAGTCACATGCAGCTGTTCATATTTATGAATATCTCATTACATTCAACCTGAGGGATTAAATGACACGTTTTTCAAGCTGAATAAGCGAGCGCAAGCGAGCGATTAAGACTTGTAATAATGAAGAAATTGTCTATACTATATATAATCAGATCTCTTATATTTCTCTCTACTCTCTCTGTTTCTTTCTCTGCTGCTCTCTCTCAATCTCTTACATCTATCTCTGTATCTGATTCTTCTGCTCTCACTATCTCTGTTTCTGTAATCTCTACTCTCACTACTTCTGCTCTTATCACTGTCTTTATTACTAGCTCTTTCTGTTTCAAGAAGATATTGTATAGACTCAGTGAATCACATTTCTCAGTGTGTACACTCTTGCTCTTCTTATCAACTTCTAGAACAATTTATTATATGAAGACAGTGTATAACATAACTATCTAAAGCTCAGTTGTAAATACTGATTATTACATTTATTTTAAATATTTATAATAAGATAATTATTTATGTATATCAGAGAATCATCTTCTCTCTTAACAGTGTTAAAATTATAAGTCTTTTTCTTTTTCATCTTTTCTTTCTGATACTGATTTGCCTGTTCTTAGAGAAAATTGTTGTGAATTTTATTATATATGAAGTTATAATATTCACAGATATCAAGAAACTTTTTATAACTGTAAAGTTCAATATTACAGAAATATCTACTCTAATGAATTTCTTTAAAATAATAGATCTGTATCAGTCTATTCTCTGATATCTGTTATCTGACTTCATGATACAGGCAAAAGATATTCATGTTTTCAGAAATAGAAACACAGATGTCATACTCTTTTACATCTATAAGTGTGAGGCTTATACATCTTGTCTGAGATGTTATTATAAGAACGAGCATCAAACACTCGTG